>NC_056743.1:1216302023-1216347023 GCF_019279795.1 Protopterus annectens
GATCAGGAAAGGCTGTCACTCAGGCTTCTTGCTTGTCTTTATCTATTTTGCCGTCTTTCCATGTCTACTTACCATCAGCCCTATTCCATTGCAGCTGGCCCTTTTCTTTCATGGAGCAAGAGCTGATAAGTAAGACTAGCACATAGACAACAAAATTAAAGTTATCTGTTTGCCAAAACCCCATCCCAAGGCAGGTGACATGCACTTTCACAGATGCAATGACCTACAATACTCTACCACCCACGTATATTTGTTCCCTCTCCTGCATGGTAAAGGCTGCTGTGCAAATGTAACTTTTACAGATTCAAGCATACACCTCTGACCTATATAGTGCATGCCATAAATCTCTTCTCTAGGAGATGTTACAAGTGCAGTGTGTCCAGACTAACTTTATTCAAGCCTCTCTTTCTCTGACATAAATTTGCCCATCACATCTGGAAATGGAAAACACACAAAGCACTATACCTGTAGTTCTTTTTTATTATTTCACATCCACTGAGGTCATAAAGCTATTGAATCTCAAAATGCCCAAATTATTGCCTACGTGCTTTTTCTATAAAGCTGCATTTCTCATTCCCTCAGGCCTTAAATCTATTAATCCTTTTGCAGTTTGAAGGTGAATATGCTTGAAACACTGAGGTGAACTTTTGTAATTATCTGAGTTTTTAAGTCAGGAAATTTGACATGCTAGCTGGCTCAGAAAAGGAGAGGAAGGGAAAAAAGAACCACAAAAAAAATCACAAAACATCACTTAAAAAAGGCTATGTTTCAGTTATTACTTTATCCTTTTGCAATAATTTTTCACAGATAGTGTAACAAGTGTGGGAAACAAGTATGTTAAGAGTAACAGCAAAAAAAAAAAAAAAAAAACAAGTCACAGAGGTGTACTATGGATTCTCAAACTTGACAGTATTTCACCCTACTTCTAAGTAAATGGGACTGTGATCTGAAAAGTCAGACTAGGGCCTTACAATTTCATTAGCTGTTGCCTCACAGTCCAAGATTACATCTGCTTGTCTGCCCCATGGGGTTGCTTCAGGGTTAGAGACAAAACAAATGAAACTAATAATAACTAGTTGTTGTGGTAGATAATGTATCGTACTAATTGACTTGCTGTGGAAGTCTATTCCAAAGGTGGGGAAGGTGCTGCAAAATAATCCTATCTCACCACATGTTGATTTCCTGATAAAATTTTCACACATTTATTTCCTGATAAATATTTAGATCCCTGGTTCTGGTATTTGTTGGACTATTTGATTTGTGGATATACAAGAAATCCATGACCACTGAGTCCATAACAGCATGAAAGGCAAGGTGCAGATCGCCCCCTCAGATGTCTATAGGATAATGAATAAAGAGACAGTGCTTCTGGTCTTTTCTTGTAGTTTAGGGTTTTTTAAGCCAGAGATAATCTTAGTTAGAAACCTGTGGGTTCTTAATTGTTGTTTAATATGTCAAGTGAAGTGCATCCCAAAGGTGGCAATATATTCTGGGTTAGGCCTAATCAATGCTGAAATTTTTAGGGACAATGACAGCTTTAGATCTGAATAATATTCCTTTTGTAAAGAACTCTGAATAAAACGAATTTCTGACTACTATCCATACACAATGATCAAAGAAGAGGGAGTTATCAATCCAAGTTCCAAAACTCTTTAATCACATTCTCATTTTAGAGTGAAACGTTTTCTATTTTGTATGCCTAAGGGAGGGGCCGGTTACCAAATGTATCAATATTTTTAGCATTTTATTTAAGCCCATTTTAGTACACCAGGTATTTACAAGTATAAGCTCTTTCTGAAGGACTTTGGTATCAGAGAAGGCCTTGACAATGATTCAGTTTAAAGTCATCTGCAAACTTAACCTTGCCAAAAAACATGTCATATCAGATAAAAAGTCTCACTACAACCTCTTACAAATAAATCATGCAAAAAACCCCAAACAATTCTGGAATTCTATTAAGTCTGTTCTTAAGCTGGGCACAACAAACAACCCTTGCCCTGATACTAGCAAATCTGACCAAGACATTGCCAATCTATTCAACTCCTTCTTCACCTCTTCTATTGCTGAGCTAACCAAAACCTTCCCCAACAACACCCCCCACCCCCCTCTTCCCATGACTCCACATCCTCACTATCCCCTCCCCCTACCTTTGAACTTAAACCTGTAGCCACCCACTTTATAAAGAAACTTCTCTCCAAACTTAAACCTTGCACAAATGCCCCTGACAACATCCCCTCCTCCTTCTTAAAAATTGCCACCGACAGTATTGCTTTCCCTATTAGTATCCTGATAAATCGATCCCTTCTCGAATCTTATGTACCCAAACTATGGCGCTCTGCCTTTATTCTCCCACTCCACAAAGGTGGCAAAACTTGTAACTTCTCTAACTTCCGCCCCATAGCTATCCTCTCTCCTCTATCAAAAATCCTCGAAAAATGCATCCACCTGCAACTCATGCAATTCATAATCAAACACCAGCTGATCTCTCCTACCCAACACGGTTTCCGCCCTGGACATAATACTAACACAGCCCTTCTCTCCTTCTTATGCTCTGTCAATTCGGCTCGAGACTCTGGTAACTTAGTTTCATCTGTTCTCTTAGATCTATCCAAAGCTTTCAATACCATCTCCTACTCCCATCTACTAAACCACCTATCTAACCTTAACATATCCCCTAAAATGCTATCCTGGTTCTCCAGCTACCTCTTTAACAGGTCCCAAGCTGTGAAATGGGGCCAAGCCTCCTCCAGCTTCCTTCCTACCCCCACAGGAGTTCCCCAAGGTTCCATACTTGGCCCACTGCTATTTAACATCTTCATTAATGGCTTCCACAAAGCTATTCCCAATATCAAAATTATCCAATACACAGACAACTCTACTTTGATCTGCTCTGCCCCCAGCCTTAAAGAACTCCAATCTCTAACTCAAACCGCCTTCACAACCACTGAAAATTGGATGCATCAAAATCTCCTCTCACTTAATGCTAACAAAACTAAGATTCTTCTTTTCACCCACTCAAAATTCTCCACCACCGAAAAAAACTCATTTCAAATTTCTTGCCTTAACAACTCCAACATTAACACCATTCCCTCCACTAAGCTCCTAGGGGTCACAATTAATGAACACTTAAAATTCAACACCCATATCCAACTTAACATCAAGAAAACCCATATAAAACTCAGCCTACTGTACAGAAATAGTCAATTCCTCTCCCCCTCTACCCGACGTACTTTAGCCACCACATATCTCCTCCCATCTCTTCTATATGGTGCCCCTCTGCTTACAAATCTATCTTCTGCCTTAACCTCTAAACTGGAAGTATGCTACAATAAAATTTCCAAATTTGCCACTAAGGCAACTTCACACTCTCATCACTGCACATCCCTACAAACCCTAAATTGTCTCGAACTCCCCAATCAACTAGACTACCTCCAAATTGTCTCAGCCCACAAATTAATCTTTCAACCCACCCTCTGCCCCGCACTATCCAATATCCTCCAACCTTACACCCCCCTGATCCCTTAGATCTTCTAACCAAAACCTCATCTCTATCCACAAACCTAAACACCCAGCCGGTCAACTTTTAATCTCCTTTTCCCTTGCTAAAAAATGGAATGCCCTTCCCTCCACACTGAGGACCTGTGACAACTTACACTCCTTCAAAACTAAACTCCTCTCCTACTTGCATACTCACCGAAAATGTAACTGCACGCTTCACTCTATACCTCCCCTCTTCGTTCTCACCTGGCTAACCTTCATATCTTCCATATTTGTCTTACATTGCTAATGTAACTAACAATTTCTCCCATCCCTATGCAATTTGTCTATCATCCTCCTGGACTGTTTCTATAATCATCCAATGTTTAATTTGTATGTAAATCAATTTATCTTTTTGTAATTGTGTAATTATTATGTCATGTAACATTGTATTATGGAGCTTTTCTCCCCGGGCCTCCACTGAAAACAGGCTTTTAGCCCAGTGGACCTCCCCGGTCACCAAACTGGAATAAATAAATATTTAGCCAGAGGTCTTGGTTCAATGCTGTGGAGATCAGCAAAGTCAATCTGAACAAAAGAGGCCCTAACACTGAGTCCTGTGGGACAGCACTGGTCACCTTCATACTCTCTGATAAGGCTCCTGCTGCCCACACTGTATTGATTCTGTCTTTTATCCACTTTGCTGTCCGTCTTGTACATAGGGGTCTACATTTAATGCATTAAGCTTGCTAACTATGCTTGCATGGTAGATGGTGTCAAACATATTAGCCAGGTCAAGGTAAGCTGTGTGAACAGCATGACCATGATTAATAGCTTACGTTGCCTTTTTCAAGAAGTTAATTAGTTTCATTAGAATATGATGTACCCTTGACAAAGTCAAACTGCTGTTGGTGTAGCCTGATGGGATTTGAACTATCATAGTTTATCAGATCAGTTGTAATATACTCCATGGCTTTGCAAATAAGACTTGTCAGGCTGACAGACCTATAATTTCTGGGGAAAGTGGTGGGGCACACTTGTAAAGTGGCATCACTACCATTGAGTGACAAACCTCAGGGATAAAGCCAATAGTTAAACTCAGCTTAAATTGTTTAGAGTGGATCTGTCACGGCTTGTTCAGTACTGTTTATTAAACAGCCAGGTATATTGTCAAGTCCTGTGGAGGAAGTACTTTTAGTACTGGAACGCACCCTCTGTATATGTTCTTTGGTAATGGTAGGGGATCTGAGACATTCATAGATAAGCAGGCTTCAGGTAGTCATCGCTGGGATAAAATATTCACTTTTATTTTTTTTTTTGCTAGTATATTGGCAATAACTACTGGATCAGAGTAGGTGGTGCCATTATAAATAAGTTCACAGCACAGCTGGGTGTTATTTCTTAGTTTCCTAACATAGCTAAAGAATGATTTGCAATTTCCTTAGCTTTGGATTCTGACCTAAGTTGTTGGGCTGCCTTGGTAGAGATAATAGTATTTTGCAAGTTTTAGTCAATTTTCTGAATTTATCCTTGATAGGTGAGTCTTTTGATTGGCTGTATACTTTAAAAATTTTGTTTATTTTATTGTACAATTTATTAATGTTGATGGACTACCAGGGTGGATTGTTTTTAAAATTCTCATTATATTTAAATATGGTTGTGAATGCCAGTTCTATATATTTACCTAAGTGGGCAAAGAAATCCTTTGTGAAACTACCTGCTGCTGCAACATCTGGGATGACGTTGCTATAAGGAAATTTTTAAACTTCATCATAGAATTTGACGCGCTTAGTATGTTTGCAATCCTTGAGAAACTGATTTGAGTTGGTTTAGAGATTTGTTTATGATGTGACTTAACCGGGGAAAGAGATGCCAGTGGGAATAGTACATGAAGAAGCTATCTTCATAAGGACCAGGTCAAGAATATTATGTCCTCTATTTTTTTAATAACCTGATACATGCAGTGTTTGTTTATTAAATCTAAGAACTTCTGGGCACATCCCACACTGGAGGTATAAGTACTCCAGGTTACTGAGGAATAGTTAAAATCTCCCAAAATAATGGAGTTCTTCTTTGTAGAGAGTTTATCAAGTACATTTAGGAACCTTACATGACTTTCAGGGGACATAGAGGATGTCCTTTAACAGGCTATAAACTTATAGGTGATCCAGCTTGGTGTGATTTGGAGTTTGATGAATTCCATTTGTGGGTCTGTAGGGAACCTAAATATGACATGCTGCATAACAAATATGGAGATGCTACCACATGTCATCAGGTTTGATGGCATAGTAGGTGCAAAAGCCAGGTATACAGGATTTACTTTCTGTACACTTAAAACATATTTCAGCAATTACACTGATATGGATATGTGGAGATCCTCAAGGTGAGGTTGCTTGTTGTTGAGACTTCTGGCATTGAGCAGAGATACCTTCATATGGTCCTGCTCTGGATTTCATATGGTAATTACATTTGGATGTCCATTAGCTGGATTATGACTCAAAAAGGGCACTATTACACTTGCAAGTCCTTTAACTAGTACGTAGAAACCATGGCATGAGAGATGCAGGCAATCCTTTGCAAAGCAAGCAGGATTGGCAAGCATCTCATCCCATGCCTGCACATACTAGATTCCTCCTGGAATTACACCAACTATTTAGCCCATCGTTGAAGGCTGTTATCTTTTCTTTGTACCTTTGCATCATTCTTGAAGAAGGAAGGATTCCACTTGGGACCAGAGTTTTATCTGTATTTGTGACATGGATAGAGAGTTCTGACATGTCTCTCTGGATATCCCTCAAGTTTTGCATCTCAAGTTGTTCACCCCCTGTGTGCCAACAGCATGTCAAAATCATATTTGTTAAGTGAAAGGGTCATAAAGGCCCTTGCATTATCAGAGATCCTGGCACCCAAAAGACAGCTTGCCAGTACCTTGTCTTTGGCCAGCCTAGTGAGAAGACAATCAGTATGCCTGGCTGTACAGTCACCAGTCACTCAAGCAGTTCTATTTGCAGAGTGGTCTGGTGTCTGAAACTCACATTTCTGCTATTATTTAGTAACTACAAATCCACATTTTCCAGAAAATGCACATTTTTATTTAGAAATAACCAGAAATATATGCACAATCAGTGACAGCTGAAAGATATACAATTTTAGTTTTGTTTCATATAAACAATAGTCACACATACTCCAGCTTACTTCACCCAAATGCATGTTAGTCCAGCAAGGCCAACTGATTAACTAAGCAATCAGTCATGGGCAAATTACTTTTATCCACAAACAACTCCCACCCCACACAGCACAGTTATAGCCACTTTGTTGTATAAAACTAGAATTGTCATGTAATCTGTTTACAATCTTTTTTTTTTTCAAAAATGTATATTTCTCTTCTCCTTCTCTGGCTTAGACTGAAATTTGTTATTTGTGATTAGTGCCATGACACATTTAAAATACAATAAAATAAAAAAAATCTTCATCTGACAGTCCTAAAGATAATATCCCTCAACCTCTTACTGCATAAATTGGGAACAATCACATACAATAGTGAGTAAGAAAAAAAATCAGAGACATGCTTTATATGTTACTCATATATAATTAGAAAAATGTTTAGAAAACATTTTGTGCATTGCCATGCATTTACTGAAGGATGCAAAGTCTGAAAAGTATCTGTCATCCTCAGGCCAAATAACCAAAAACCTAGACTTTATGAAACAAAGAACAAAAATATGAGGCAAATTCAGAGACATTCTGTTTAACCAAGGACACTTTCAACTTTGTTTCACACAAAGATTTGCAACAGAATAAATATTCCAATACAGTTCATACAAATGCCCACTAATCCTGTAAAACCAGACCTTATAAAATGAGCAAACATCAAAAAAGGAAGTTATTTTCATCCACAGACAGCCATCCCTCATTTAGTGGATTTATTTCTTGGTGATTTGCCATAAAACGCAAGTATTATGAGGCAGAGACCTAAAATATAAGGTAAAGTCAGGGACAACCACATCTAAATATAATGAAAAGTTTAAAAGCAATACATCCCAATGTATTTCATATGAGTGCACACTCTTTGTTAGTGGTGAGATATGTGATGTAATGTTAGATTCTGATTTTTGCTAAACCTTAATCCTTGCAGATCTAGAAGGCTTAAGTAAGGATTTAGTTATACTGTCAGCATATGTCAAGATTGTGTATATAGTGTGGCGTGTTAGTGCAGTGCTCACAATATGTGTTTTTTTGTGAGTAATGCCTCAATATCTGTTAAATATCTACACCTCTAACAGAGTTATTTGTGTTTAATTAAGAGTTCATGACCTGTGAGCAGAAGGCATTTGCTACTCTGCTTTATGATGCCCATTGCTATACGGCTGGCAACAGAGGGAAAACAAGAAGGATGACCTACAATTTTATCCAGTGTGAAGTAAAACTTGATTTGACTTATAGAGAGTTGCAGAGCTTAAATAAAATAGAGATGTATGGTCTACTGAGGTATTTTAGATAAATGTGTAACTTGGGTATATGTGACTAAGCACAGCTCTGAAACCTTGTGTTACAGTGCTATTGACCTTATTTGTGGGGGTTGTGACCTATGTTATGCAGTGTAGTGCCACTAAGGGCTGACATGAGCTACTTTTAGAGTGCTACATGCTTGGCTGTACACATTATGGGGCTATATAGACACTGCTGCACTTGTACAGGGCGAGAGCCTCTGTACTGATAGTATTTGAGTGAGATGGCTAAATTAGCAGATAATGCCAGCATCTATGGAGGTGCATGTTTCAACCCTGCTGCACTAAGCACAGCTCCACTCAACATAAAATATACAGGGAAATTGAAATAACCCATGAAAAACAGATAAAGCTCTAACCAGTAGTGTTTATCTTCCTCAGAAATGCAGTAATTACCATGTTGCCACCACATTAACCACTACAAATTCTAGATGATTTTCATACCTGGCCATAGCTGTTTACTGTATTCAGAAATCTGCAAATTTCAAATGGTATTCTTTCACACAATGCACAGATTAGTGGGTGGCTGCTGTCCCTTTAAACTTTCCGTATTTGTTTCTGTATTACAAGACAAATATTTTAGATACTAAATGATGAATATTCTGTGTTCAGCCTTCTGGTGATGCAGTCCATTAGCGAATTCATCCACATCATAGACTTGATTATTTTAAACTCTGCATGAACAGTCGGTATTTGGCACAGACAACCATAGTACTAACATTTCTTTAACCATCCAGGTTTGGTTCCCTGCATTACGAGCACAAAACTTAATTTCCAGCTAGACTTACATAAAAAGGCATCTTCTAGTATCAGTCAGAGAGACTTCGTGAGGACAATAAAGAAAAGAAGTATCTATAAGTAACAGGCCACAGAGTCCTGAACTTTTCTGCACTGGATGTCTGTCCTATTCCAACTATTTAGTTTTTCAAGAGCCCTATTAGTCAGTATTAAGCTTGACCTTTCAGCCTTCAGCAATGTTGTCTGTTTAAAATCATACCTGAAACTTGTGGGCTTTTATCACAATAGAAACTGCTTATTTTACCAGTCTGTCAGGTGTTATCATACAGTGAGCAGTACAGAGGAAGTCCAATGCCCACCCCCATTTGTTCTGATACCTGAGTGCAACATATACGTAGCTTTCATTGCTATTTTAATTTAATCCAACCATTCTATTCGTCATCGGTATAGATTTTAAGCCTTAGCAGTCCGGGCATTTCTGCTTGTATGTCTTAAGTTTGAACAGCCTGTTGTGTCGCTTTTCTGCATTCCGACCTATACAAACATGTAACTGTGTATCTGAGCGCATCAATGATTTAGAATGGGATCTTATGAGTGATACACATGTATGGCTAAGGAAATTAGACAAAGTAAAGAATTTCTGTAATTGGGTTCCATAATGCATTAAAAGGAATTTTAAAAACAACAGAGAAAGGTTGAGTCCAGGATTTAAGGAAATAATAAAGACTCAAGCAAAGATGCTTGCAAAACCAGCTGGAGTCAGCATTTTCAGCTCATTTGATAAGCAAACATGAATTGGTAACATGAAAAAGCTGTCTGTTAAGTATCAGATAGAAGCTCTGAGCTGCAGTCAGTTTGGTTACACCAAGATACTCTTGGAGTGAATGGAGTCTAATCTTTTCTGTCTTACAACTTTAACTTTTATGTTAATATCAGTTAATAAAATAATTAAATAATCTATATTCTGCCTAACAAATGGTGTTTGCCTAGCAGACATATTTGTTGCTGGGCCCTGTTTTACAGTTAAGTGGGGGTGTGGGGGGGGAGTGGTAGGAGAGAGTTCCTGATAGGTTTCAGTAATTTGGAGAGGGTTAAGTGTAGTGTCTGGGGTGAGTGTAGGGGATTTAGTATATAGATCTAGGCAAGAGGAGGATCAGTCTTTCTGGCAGTTTAGCTTGAATTTGCCCACCCAGCACTTTTTATCTTAGGTGTTGGAGATATAGCTGGATTGGTGGAAAAAGAGACCCGTCCTTCAGTTATGAGAGGAAGTGTTTTCTCCTCCCTTACCCCTTTTCTTTCAATCTTCTTTCTCTCTTTTCTTTCTTCTTTTCCCTTCTCATTGCAAGTTATGTAAATGAGCGGTGTTATACTTCATTCAAGCGGGTCTATATTAGAACATCGAAGTTTCAAAACTTTGAATGTTCTAATATCGAATCCTATTCAGCGAAAGCTGAAAACATCGAACATACAGAACAGCAAATTTTTTCCTAGGGAAAAAATTTGCTGTTCCAAAACACATACACACAACACAAACACACCAAACAAACAGCAATCCACACACATACACCTAAAATCTTACACCTAACCCTACACTAAACTATACACACACCACTAACTATCCACTTACCTTAACCCAAACCCTAACCCTAAGGTCCGTCACTATCGCACACTTACCTGACCCGTGCCCTAACCCTAACTCACCTAACCCACCCTAACCCTCACGTCCACACAATCGCACACATACCTAACCCGCGCCCTAACCCTAACTCACCTAACTCGCCCTAACCCTCACATCCACACAATCGCACACATACCTAACCCGCACTCAAACACATACTTACATGAACCCGACCCGTAACTTTCCACCACATCGCTGAAAATACCGAAGCAACAGAAATGGACAACCGAATTCTTTCCCTAGGAAAAAATTTGGTTTTCTGTTGCTTCAATATTTTCAGCTTTCGCTGAATAGGGTTCGATATTAGAACATTCGAAGTTTTGAAACTTCGATGTTCTAATATAGACCCCATTAAAACAATACAGTGGATGGTTAGAGAGCAGTAGGTAATGTTGTTGCCATCTAGGTCAGGTGAGCGGGTCTACTTTATGTGCTCGAAATCCAAGAATATTGAATACGTTATTCTCGACACAAGTACACCGAAAGCGCAAAACAGCAAAAATGTAAACGGAAATCTCCATAGGTGGAGATTTCCATTTACTTCAATGTAGTGTGATCTCAGAGTTGGTATATTTAAGTAGCGGGGGGTGTGGGGGGTGCAGGGGGGGGGCTTGCCCCCCTGCCTACACTAGTTTAATTTTTTTTTTTTGTGTGTATTTTTTTTTTGGACTTTGATTGTTTAATAGCTCTCGATGCATATGGTTCGATCCATATGCATTCGAGCTATTAAACATTCGAGGTCCTAAAGTAGACCCCAGGTGAGCAGTCTGCTACGATGCCTGGTTTAGTTAAATGTTGTTTCATATTGTGGTAATACATTTGAGTAAAGAGTGAGGAGAGCAGTCTGTCATGCGCTCTGAAATGTCAACATCATTATGACTTTATCGGTGGGAAGTTTTAAATAGTGTGTTTAATACAGCTGGTCACAGCATCTTTGAGTTGTCATTTCATTTTTGAGTTTTAAAAGGAAATGCACCAGTGACAACAGTAAGAGTAATAAATAAGCATTACTTTCTTGTAATTTCTGTTTCATTTAATCTTTACAGGGGAAAAGCGCTACTAGGGAAAATCCGTATTTACAAGCAAGCATCATAAATTATCAACACCAATTCCTTAGCATTTGAGATATCTCATTTCTCCAGCAATATGGAATTTGATATTTCAGTCCACATGCTACTCACTCATGTCCATAGGCAGTGTTAATAACCATCATTTGCTATGAAACAGCTACTTTAATGTTACACAAAATGGCAGCATATCAAATATGATGTTAACAGTTTCTTCACGCATTACAAACACACAAGCAACTGGCAAACCTGATTCAACCTATTATGGGATACAGTGCTTCATAAAACAGTAATATACATTTCTTCTTAAAGTGGAAATGTTAAACTATTATATACAGGCACATAGCAGTTATACATTTCTTATAATCACATCTATCTCTCTTCCAAGGAGACACAAAGGCTTCTGTCTGACATTATGAAATGTGGATAAGTGTACTACTGAAGCACATATTCAGGTACCTTGATTTATAATTCTCATAAAAATGAAATTCTATTTTCATGGGATGAAATTATACCTATGATTTTAGGCATAATTTCTGGTAACTACCTTGACTTGATTATAGTTTTCTAGTGCATATCTCTCTATACAGATATGTATATGTATATGTATATGTATATGCATATGTACACATACATGCAAAACACTAAAACAAATTATGTGTACTGAACATTCAGTTGACAGTATTATAATTAGTAAATATGAGAAAATATACAAGTTGTAATGAACAAAAACTCAAGCCTAAAATGCCAAATTCCATGAAAATCCCATGTCTTCCCAATATTCATACAGTCCAGGTTTTTAATTTACCAGTATTTTTTCCAGAAAAATGGAAAATCAAGGTCCCTTCACACAGTTAACATTATTGAAAGCAGTTGACTGTTCTAGTATTTTTACACATGCCTGACCTGCAATCAATCATGTTACTCTCAGCAGAAATATATTCTATATGAGAAAATTTCAAAACAGTCACTTATTTGTCCATGTGATTTATTTATAATCTTGATACCATGACAGAGTTCTAGCTTCTTGTTCACTATGAGTCTTACAAATGTAGCTGGCACCTGTGAAAATGTAATGGTTAGACAAACCATTCTAAAGTATGACATTTTATCGAAAGTATCTTTATGGTACAGTTTAGTCAAGATTGTCTACAGTCATACTCGGATTAACAGAACATGGATTGTCATCATAAACTTTGGCTTTGGAACTTCTACCTTGGTCTTAGATGAAACAGAAACACTCTGATGAGCTGAGGACCTAGTTAATTTTGGCTAAGACACTTAGGATGAATCTCAGGAACTTGGCATTCACCTTTAGGTTCATCTAGAACTCCTTTGATGAGCCTCTGATTGTATCTAACTATGGTGCTATTCTCAATTTTCACTATACATGACTTCAGTTTGTTTGTTTGTTTGTTTGTTTTTTCCTTGCACCACCAGTTGTGTTGCACTTTCTCTCCCCCTCTAACATTAGGTGCACTGGTTGACCTTATTGAAGGGCGGGTAGTGGTTGGGTAGAATCCCAGCTATTATAGAAGCTGTTCTAAGAATCTTTAGCTTTTTAATCATCTTGCATTATTGATGTGTATGGAACAGATTGTGGATCTGTTCTGGATTCCAACATTGGCATGTTAGTCCTTATTTTAATTCCAAGCATTGTCCACATTGACTTACTCTTGTGACACTGTGTGGAAAAATCCTGTAATACAGGAGAACGTTCTGTGGATTTGGCTGTCTCAAGATATTTTTATCTGTTTGGAGTGCCATTGATTGAGGATAGAGAGGACTTGAGTATAAATGAAACTGTAGGCATCAGCAAAGTGCTGGAATTCAGATAGCACACACTACATACTATTTGCCTGCAACCAGCTCAGTAGATATTCCATCACCTAGATATTACTTGTTGGCTAGATGTATTTGGGACATGTAATAGCTGTATAACAGCAGAGTAATAGTCCATTGCTACTAACTTATTTTTTGCCTCCAGACTCAGACAAGTCAGCAACTATATTTGCCAAGGCCCTTGTGGTAAGGGTGTCAGCAGTAATGGCTCCATAACTTGAGATGGATTACTGATAATACGTTATTGGCACCTTATCATAAACTTTGCCATGACCAAATTTATGTTTGACCACCACACTGACATTTGGCTCTTCCGTGACATGTTGTAAGGCCTTGGTATATTTAGTTGATCTGCTTTAATCACTTCAGCACATTGTGATAAAGATATTACTATTCTGTCTCGGTACAGTAGCAAACTATTATGTTCTGACTGTTGCTCTTTGACAGCGTAATACTGTTACACCTGATGTTTTGTTTTTGTCTAGTGGATGGATCCTCCATCTTGGAGATTTTTGTAACAGTCTGTAACTCATGATTGTTCTTGGTAGCGTGTTTTAATTTCTGTAGTCTCTTAGAAGTTACTCATTGTATTGTCATGATGCTCTGACACATATAGGCAACATCTTCTTTATTATTTAAGTACATTGGGTCAAGTTTAGGATTTCTGAATGCCATAGCAGCTATGACCAGCTATTTCCCAGATATATGGAACCATCTCAGTCTAATGAGTAATCTTTGGCATCTGAATGGTACTTTGTTGAAATCGTGGGAATTAATCAGTGGAACCAATGACTTGTGGTCAGTCTGGAGTTGGAAACTGTCTTGCCTCATCAGGTATTTGAAAAATTTCTCACATGAACAAGCCACTCCTCAACCCACGAATCTCTCTATTTGACATCAGTCAGCATTCTGGAGCAATAAGCAACAGGTCATAAGACTAGGTAATCAGTTTGGAGTGAGGCTGTATCTAGGCCATAGCTACTAGCGTCAGCACTCACTATTGTCGGCTTGATGACAATATAGTATGCTGGCACCAGAGTTCCTGAAAGAATTTCATTTATTCTGCTGGTGGCTTGGGCTTGAACATCACCTGATGACCAGGGTACATCTTTCTGTAACAAGTCTATCAGCGGCTATAGCATGGTAAGGCTTTGTTGAAGCTCAATAACACTGGTTGGACTATTTATCTATGCTTTTGCCTTAATCATGCTTGTATCTGGTCTGATTCCATTAACATTTATGTTGTGGCCAAAATATTGAAGCTCAGACGTTCCAAAGTAATACTTGTCATTATTCAGTTTCAAGCCTGAATTCTTAATAGTTTGGAGAATTGCTTCCATCCACAAGAAATGTGTTGGTCAGGACCAGATACCAGTATACATTCCATAACAATGACACCTTCATGCCCTTTCAACAGATTGTTCATTTCATATTGAAATATTTCTGGTACTGAAATGGCAGTCTGTTAAAACAAAGAATTCTCACTCGAGTAATGAAGGTTGTCAGCATTTGACTGTCTTTATTTGCCAAAATGCACTCGAATCATGTAATGTGGAAAACACATTGGCATTCATCACTTTATGAGCAATATTTTCTAGTATAGGTAGAACAAACCTTCCTCTCATAACTGCATCATTAAGCTTTCTGCAGATGAACACATATTCATACACTGCCATTGTTTTTCATTGCTGCACCCCCATTCAGTTGGTTCAGTTATACTCAGTTATACTTTCAGTCATACCACATTCTTGGTTTGCCTCTGCTTTTGACAGCATGAGAAAATGCACTCTTTTGAATGCAGTTAAAGCATACGGGATAGTATCTGACTTTAATTTTTACTGGTTAAAAGATAAACAGAACAACCATCAAGCACATTTACACTGACTTCTTTTACTTTGGCAATCAGATCTATCACAAATACCACAATTCTGCTGAGCAGATTATTTAGGTAAGTACCACAAAATTAATTTTTGTCTCTCCCACTCAGACATGGCTAAAAATCTGCCAATGCACTTGACTTTGCTTGCAATGTTATGTAGTTCTGTTTCTATCTCATTCAACTGCAGATGCTATGAGATGTTTCTGTAAAAGTAGTGCTATCACAGTAACAATGGCCCCTGTATCAGCCCTGAAACTCACTGGAGTTCATAAATATGGGGAGTTACCTGCTAATCTGATGCTGTGTTTGGCACAGTAATTACTGAACCCTGGAAAAATGCTATCTGAACATTTTTCTTAGTATTATTCTCAGTAGCTACATGGGTGGCCACTGTGGTGCAGCGGTTAGCATTGCCTCACAGCAAGAGGTTCTCCAGTTCGATTCTCAGCTGGGGTGCTTTCTGTGCGGAGTCTGCATGTCCTCACTGTGGTCGCGTGGGTTTCCTCTGGGTGCTCCGGTTTGCTCCCACATCCCAAAGACATGCTGTAGGTGGATTGGACACTCTAAATTGGCCCTAGGTGTGAGTGTGTGCATGTGTGTGCCTTCTGTGGAAGGTTGGGTGCCGGGCTGGCAACTTGACACCGTAAAACTACACTGCCAATCATGAGCAGACAGGTGACCTGCTTTGGCGACCCCTAACCGGGAAAAGCCGAAAGAAGAAGAAGAAGTCCTGTCTGGTGGACCCCAGCCATAAACAAACTATACAATAGAAGGAGGAAGCTACTACATGATAGAGCAAAATCCCAAAAAGGGAAGGCATCTCTGATCAGTATTAGCAAAAAACTACGGGCACTCATAAAATCGTCTAAGGCCAGCTTCGAGAGAAAAATTGCACAGGACACTAAGGATAATCACAAGGCTTTCTTTAGTTATGTTAGGAACCTGGGTGGGAATTCCCAGATATGCTCAGAATTAGTCCAAAATGACAAAAAATACACCAAACCCACAGACATTGCCAACATGCTAGCTGACAGGTTCAGCACAAACTTCTCCCCCCCTCCCCACCAAAAGGGCAAATATCAATCCCAGCAGAGTGCTGCCCCCCTGACATCTCAGATGCTCAGGTAAGAGCCGCCCTCTCCAAAGCAAAAAACACAGCATCAATGGGACCAGACAGTGTCCCGGGCTGCGTCCTACATGAACTCCAAGAAGAGCTAAACCCAAACATAAAATTACTGTTCAATCTCAGCCTTACTACATGATATGTACCCAAAGTGTGGCGTAGAGCAACAGTGGTCCCTCTCCACAAAGGTGGTGCCTCAACGGATCCTGGAAACTATCGCCCCATAAGCCTGACTAGCTTGGTCTGCAAAGCTATGGAAAGGATCACCGTGGACCTTATAAATAAAGATATTGGGGACCTACAGACACTGGATCCTACCCAGTTCGGCTTTGTTAAGGGCAGATCCTGCCTCTTAAACCTGGTCGATTTCTTTGAAACAGTCACCAAGGCCATTGACAAGGGGAAGGTGGTCCACACAGCCTACCTGGACCTCGCAAAAGCCTTTGATACAATATCCCACTCAGGCATTATAGATAAGCTCACCAGCTTAAATATAAACCCCTATGTCACTAGATGGGTTGCAAACTAGCTCAAGGACAGAACCCACATGGTTAGAATTGCTGGAGCCATGTCAGACTCCAAACCAGTTACAAGTGGAATCCCACAAGGCTCAGTTCTGGGACCTCTCTTGTTCGGTATATATTTCTCGGTGGTACAGGCCAACACGGAAGGACTGTGGCTGCCCAAGTTCGCAGATGACTGCAAACTGGGTGCCATAATCGACTCTCCAGCCGACACAAGTATCCTCCAAAAGGGCCTCATAGAAACAGACAACTGGTGCCAGAGCCATGGCCTCAAGCTAAACGCCAAAAAGTGTATAGTCATCCCCTTTGGCAAAAACAAAGTGCCCACAAATTACCACATAGGTGGTAATCCATTAAGTACAGAAGAAGTAATTAGGGACCTGGGGACCCAAGTTGAGAGCAATCTCTCATTTGACAACCACGTGGCCAAAGTGGTTAGAAAAACATTTTAAATAGCCCACCTACTCATGAAGGGATTCACATCGAGATCAGGGGAGGTCATCATGCCTCTTTACTCATCCCTCATCAGGCCCATAATTGAGTACAATGCCCCTTTTGGGATGTACCTTACCAGACACCTGCAGCAACTGAAAAGACCCCAAAAGTACCTCACCAAGAGGATCAAAGGACTGAAACAGATGCCATATGCTGCCCGGTTAAAGAAACTCCAGCTCTACTCAGTGGCATACCGCCTGCTCAGAGGCGATCTATGCCTGATGTATAAAGCCATGTCCAACCCGGAATTAATGGACATGCTGCACCTCAGAAAATCCAAATCCCATCGAGCTATGTGCTCGAGAGACTTGAACCTCAGCACTGAAATAAATAGGACATGCTGGAGGGACAGATTCATAACCCAGAGGCTCCCTTCACTCAGGAATAAAATCCCAGTCCAGGTTAGGCAGAATCCCTCATTGACTCTCTTCAAGAGGAATCGTGATGAGTGGATGGTAGATCGTAGGTTTACCCCTGGTATCACTTCTGTGTCACTGTTAGACAGAGGCACAGTATACTAACCTCGAAAAAGGGCATAGCAAAATTAATTTAAAATGGACGGCGAAAGCCAAACACACTCTGGCTAGGCTTATAAATGCCCTAGGGCAGATAGCCTAGTATGAACCTATGTACCTATGAAGAAGATTCTCAGTAGCTACATCTTTAAATAGCTTAGCTTTACAAATGACAGCAGAATCTTCCATCTTATTGCATTTTTTACACCTTCTGCTTTGTGCTACACACTGCTCTAACCCCATGTGATAATGAGCCTTGTGCTATGCACTGCCATGACTCCATGTGATAATGAACTTTGTGTTACACCCTCCCATGATTCAGCGTGATAATGAGCCTCGTTCTACACACTGCCATGACTCTGCATGATAAAGAGCCTCGTGCTACGCACTGCCATGATTCCTTGTGATAATGGGCCATGTGCTATGCACCACCATGACTCTGCATGATAATGAGCCTTGTGCTATGCACTATCATGACTCCGTGTGATAATGAGCCTCATGCTATGCACTGCTATGACTCCGCATGATAATGAGATTTGTGTTATGTACCGCCATGGCTCTGCATGATAATGAGCCTCATGCTATGCACTGCCATGACCTCGTGTGATAATGAGCCTCATGCTCTGCATTGCTATGACTCCATGCAATAATGAGCCTCGTGCTATGCACCGCTATGACTCCATGTGATAATGAGCCTCGTGATATGCACTGCCATGACTCTGCATGATAATGAGCCTCATGCTATGCACTGCCATGACTTTGTGTGATAATGAGCCTCATGCTATGCACTGCTATGACTCCATGCAATAATGAGCCTCATGCTATGCACCACCATGACTCCATGTGATACTGAGCCTCGTGCTATGCACTGCCATGACTCTGCATGATAATGAGCCTCATGCTATGCACTGCCATGACTTTGTGTGATAATGAGCCTCATGCTATGCACTGCTATGACTCCATGCAATGATGAGCCTCATGCTATGCACAACCATGACTCCATGTGATACTGAGCCTTGTGCTATGCACTGCCATGACTCTGCATCTGCATGATAATGAGCCTCGTGCTATGCACTACCATGACTCCATGTGATAATGAGCCTTGTGCTACACACTGCCATGACACTGCATGATAATGAGCCTCGTGCTCTGCACTGCCATGACTCCATGTGATAATGAGCCTCGTGCTACACACTGCCATGACTTCGCATGATAATGAGCCTTGTGCTATGCACTGCTATGACTCCTTGTGATAATGAGCCTCGTTCTACACACTGCCATGACTCTGCATGATAAAGAGCCTTGTGCTATGCACTGCCATGAGTCCTTGTGATAATGAACCTCATTCTACGCACTGCCATGACTCTGCATGATAATGAGCTTTGTGCAATGCACTGCCATGACTCCATGTGATAATGAGCCTTGTGCTATGCACTGCTATCACTCCACATGCTAATGAGCTTTGTGCTATGCACCGCCATGACTCTGTATGATAATGAGCCTTGTGCTATGCACTGCCATCACTCCCTGTGATAATGAGCCTCATGATATGCACTGCCATGACTTTGAATGATAATGAGCCTTGTGCTATACACTGCCATGACTCTGTGTAATAATGAGCCTCATGCTACACACTGCCATGACTCCACGTGATAATGAGCCTTGTGCTATGCACTGCTCTGACTCCACATGATAATAACCCCTGTGCTATGCATTGCCATGACTCTGCATGATAATGAGCCTCATGCTACTCACTGGCCTGACTCTGCATGATAATGAGCCTCATGCTACTCATTGGCATGACTCTGCATGGTAATGAGCCTCGTGCTTCTCACTGGCGTGACTCTGCATGATAATGAGCCTCGTGCTTCTCACTGGCGTGACTCTGCATGATAATGAGCCTCGTGCTACTCACTGACGTGACTCGGCATGATAATGAGCCTCGTGCTTCTCACTGGCGTGACTCTGCATGATAATGAGCCTCGTGCTACTCACTGACGTGACTCGGCATGATAATAAGCCTCGTGCTACTCACTGGCATGACTCTGCATGATAATGATTACACCTTATGCATTTGTCAAGCTTGCATTCATTCTGCTTCTCACGCACTTGCTTATTTTGACCAGTATCATATTTCCTTTTAAACATGCAATTATTTCTGCATTTTACCTCCCACATATCATTTTCTATATTCATGTTAGTTTTTCTTTACAAGTTCAGCCTCTCTAGCAATCTATATTGTCCTTTCCAAGTTAAGTTCATTTCTAGTTTTTGAGGCTCTTCAATATCATCCAGCCCTGTTACAATTCTGTCATCTGTTCATCTTTTGTTTCATCAGACACACAGTTCTCAGCCATTTCATACAAGTTCCCTACAAAGATTGCAGCACTTTCATCGTTAGAAAAGTTAAAAACATATACTTTCATGCATAATATTTCTTTTTGGTGCACAAATTTCATTGAGCTTACTAATTACCGACTTGTGTAACACTGATCCTCTGAGGATGAAAAAAGTGTTTACCTAAATTTCTTCAACGTCTTTATCTAACCTGGCTGTTATTGTGAAATGTGACTACATCTACCTCCAAGCTGGCCACATAAGTGACTCTGAGAAGTCATACAACACTAGTGGGTTAAAGTTTGTCAGATTTGCTGAAAAGTCAGCTTACTTCAGCTGTGTCTGAAATGAGATATAACGACACGTTATTGTCTTCCCTCTTTCATCATGTAGACTAATACAGTTTCCACATTTGGTAATTCATTTTTAGACTAAGTAGCTCTTTGAGAAAGTACAATTTTTGTACATGAACACATCGACTAGGAGTAATACAATACTTGGGGACTGATGTTTAAAGTACCAGTATGGCAATTATGTCGACTTGTTTTTTTTTTTTCTTGTTTTTTTTTTAATATACCACTGTGCAGTCTAATAGCAAAACTAAAGGAGCTAGTGATACATCTCAACATGTCTTTTTTTAATTTTTTTATAATACAAAGTCGAATGTTACACAAAGCACTGTGGAGTTGTAGACTACAAGTAGCGACTTGCTGTCTAGTTGGTGTCTGTTGGAAGACTTTGCTCTGAGGTTTCATGCTGATTACATGTATAATGTAAGGTGGTTTTCAAGGAATAGATTTGCTTACAGTAATGCATACCAAACAGTATTGCTAACTTTCCACTTGGTACCCCTTGGAGGCCTTTGCCCACTCACCTCAGTAGATCACAACCGCTACATCATCATACCTTTGAGCTATGTGCACATAGAGCTAAGGAGAGTGGCGCACAGGAGATACGTCAGCTGATTATCTCCTGTCATAACCTCTGGATGATGGCTGACGTATCCATCAAAAGATGAGAGGGTATAAAAGTGTTTGTCAATGTGCAGAAACACATGTTCGACACTCAGAAGAAAGTACATACAGGCAGCCTTTACTAAATGCAGTCTTGGGTAGTGACTAGCATTTTCATGGTTTTACATTGGGATGAAATGTCTAGACTTAAAATGACCTTCTGGTCAATAGCCTAGTAATGTCCTATGATCCTATGATCCTACCACTGTCTATTTATTCTGTAATTTCTACAGGACATGCAGGCATTACACATCAAGAGCCATGCATTTAAGTTCATAGATGTATACTAGGTTAACGATCACTAGCACCCTTATAAGCCTAGCCTTGCAACCCAAAAGTTGTGTGTTCTATTTGGTTTATACATGTGCAATACAGTATCTGCTAAAACCTACTTATTGTTTCTTAATTTTTCATTGTGGTGTATCCTAATACCAGATTTGCAGTTCTCTCTCTCTTTTTTTTTGTTAATAGAATTTATGTCAGTATAATAACACCACCCAGACTTTTTGGTGTACAAAAATGTAAGGTAGTAATATACATAGCAGTTTCATTTTCAGCTGTTCCATTGTTTACTACTTTTGGTGTAATTACTATTTCATAAACAAAGCCGAATATTCCGTTATTTCTGTAATGTATGTACACTGTTGTCAAGATTTGAATTGTCTATTGAATGGGGTCTTTCCTTTCTTCTAAAGTCTCCAGTTACAGACATTGTTTGATGACATTCTTCTTTCCTCTTATCTCATTATGTACATGCAAATACAGGGTAAACTGGAACAAAAAGGCAGATATCAGTCAATCAGCCTGGCAGAAGATGGCCCTCTGGATTCTGAGTTTAATGAGCCTATCTACGCCTTGGTTCAAAACTACTCAATCCTGCACAGTATTGTGGGACCAGCCTGCATCTTTCTACGACAAGACATTGCCGAAGCACAGCTCGTATGTAGAAACCTGCTCCATGATGGGGCATCATAATTACCACTGCCATCTTCCATCTGCATCATCATCATTCATACATTATTTCATTATAATGATAGCAGGCTTGAATCACAACTCAATGCTATCTGTCTGGAAATGTCTGATAAGGTGTCAGTAGTAGCAAGCACACAGATGAAAGAATGATCCAAGGCAAGCTCATTATTTCAGAAACTTCACCTGTGAGTGCTAACAGTCCATTTGTGATATGCTAATGGGATGAAGACGCACCCTTTATGCTAAATTCGCATCCCATTTGCATTCCTTAAAATAGCTAAATGAAGGACAGTCAGAAACAACTTGGTTATATAAAACAACAAATAAAACGAAAAACTAGTCCAAATACCACCAAGGAGAAAAACCATGGCCAAAGGAGTCCAGAATAAAGGTTTATTAAAACACACAAACACGAGTACTCCTGGAAGGCACTAGTTGCTGAGGCGCTAGAGTGTTTGTGTGTTTTAATAAACCTTTATTCTGGACTCCTTTGGCTGTGGTTTTTCTCCTTGGTGGTATTTAGAAACAACTTGGTTATTTGGTCAATGCTGACAGATTGTTTTTCCCCTTTTAATTGTAGTGGCAATTGGCAACTCATTATATTCTGGATATTTTGTTGGCAGAGTTTTTTCTTCAGTCACCAAGTACACCTATACCTCAGCCATTACATGCTACTGACCTTCTCTTTAGTCCATGATGGCCACTCTGTTATGCGTCAAACAAAGTAAATATGTTTTGAAAATGCTGTAGACATAGTCATGGATTTCTTCTTTTTTGGGAGAAAGGGGCTTGGCACAGGGTGGGAGAATCAGGGCCTGGATTGGGGTACATACTTTTATATCTATTCCTGGGTTTATAGGCAACATCTTAACAGGGAGGTGTGAAGAATCCAAAGATTAAAATGGAGTTAAGGGGGTCAGTTAGTTGTACAAGCAACCATTTTCAATATTGATATTAATGACAAAGCATTTAGCTCTGGAACTGTGGAGATAAGCATTGCATTTTAGCATAGGAGCATGTTAAATGAAAGCCATCTAGAGGTTCAATGGTTCACCAAATTCATATTCTTTCCAAATTGCTCAAAAGTCAGGGTTTATCAAATAAGTAATAGTTTTAACTTGAAGTATGCATTTATGCACAGAAACCAAGCAGATAAAGGACTCATTCAGAGCATATTATATATAGTTTAATACCTATCTATATCTGTATCTATTTCTGTGTATCTGTCTACAATTATATATCTATGTATTTCTATCTATATCTATCTAGCTATTATATATATGTGTGTGTGTATATATATATATATATATATATATATATATATACAGAGAGAGAGAGAGAGATGTTTTCAAAGGGCTACATTCGTTATACTGAGCCAATTTTGGTGAAAATACACTTAGCAGCATTTCAGCATATATATTTTTTTTCCAAAGCTCCAAAATGTTCAACTAACTGCAGACCATTGTGTTTTTTCGTATATCAATAACACCACTAACTTCTTAAAATTTACCATGGTCAAGGATTTTGACTACGTCCATTATTTGGACATTACTATAAGGAAAGACTATAAAAACAGGTGTTTTACATCCAAGCTGTATAGGAAGCCTACATATTCTAACACACTCTTACACTTTGCTAGTGCACATCCTATACATCAAAAGAAAGCCCTAGTAAAGGGTCAGTGTGTTAGATTGGCTAGGATGGTTTCAGACATCAATGAATTTTTTGAAGAATGTGGAAAATTGAGTAATATGCTACAGAAGAGGGGGTATCCTGAACCTTTTATAACAGATATTATACAAGAGGTAAAAACAAAAAGGGAAAATGGGCATTTTAGAGCCCTATTAGGCAACATGGTTGAACATCAACAAGATGGGGGTAATAATAATAAATGTACAGGTATTAATTTCACACGTGGATTAATGCTTATTCTAGTAATTTTGAGGATATAAAATATGTGGTAAATAAATATTGGAAAATTTTTGAAAACGATGCAGGTGTCCTAGAAAAAATAGGTACAAAACCTACTATAGTTTATAAGAAAAGTATTTCAATCAAAGGACTCCTGGAAAAGAGGAAGATTACCACACAAGGAGGGGGTACATATAAATGTGGTAGATGCCCCCAGTGCCCCTATATGATGAATACTGATAGATTTAAGTTGGGAAATTATGGATATATTATGAATAAAAAGAAAATGTATTGTTATACAAAGGGGGTGGTCTACATTGCGGTATGCAAAAATTGTCAAGGGTACTATATAGGGAAAACAAAAAATGCCTTCAGGCATAAAGTATATCAGCATTGATATGACATCAAACAAAAAAACATTAACAATGTCTTATGTAAGCACATCAGTAGTAATAGTAACCACAGTTTTTGTTTTTTTATTCTTGAACAAGTGGATCTGGGGGGGGGGGGGGCTGTGGAGGAATATTTAGAATTCCTAGAACTGAAATGGCAGATAAGATTAAATGCACACAATGCACACTCTCCTCCCGGTCTTAATGAGAAGATGTCTATACTACCTTTCCTAAAATTAAAACAGTTATGTAACATTTAATTCTTCAAGAATGTGAACAGGTTATTATATGTATTTGGTTATTAATAATATTTTTTATATTTAGATTATTATTGAAGAGTTACATAGATTTAAATATGTAACATTTTGGTACATATGTCCATTTTATATGAAGTATTTCCTGTAATATGGGGTTCAACAAGGAAATGATGTAATTTTTAATTAAAATCATTGTATTTAAGTTGCTAACAGGCAGCATAATGTCATTCTGAAGAAGTCTGATTATTGACAAAAGCACTAAATGTATATATGTTTGTTTTATATTGACGAAAAATTTGAAATCAGTAAAATTTAATTTTAAAATTCTGGTTTTGTGTTGTTGGACTATATCCGCTGCTCTCATTTTATTAATAGTGTTTTATCAGTGTAATTGAAAAGATTGGCTTTCACCGATACTAATAATTTGCACATGGTGTGTGCTCTTGTCAAGGTTGTCAGAGAGTGGGAAACATATTTTTCCTTTTTCCCAGTATTATGCAGTCTTGGAGATGGTATATTTAAAATAGTGAGTGTGTTGGGAGAAGTAGGGGGGCAAGCCCCACCAACCAAAAAGCACTGTTTTAGTTATTTTCAGGTTATTTTAAAGATTTTGATAGGTTTGGAGAAATATATCACTTTCAGTGTTTTGAGGTTATGTATATCAGTTCTCCATGTAATGTGCATTAGCAAATTTATATATATATATATATATATATATATATATATATATATATATATATATATATACACATATTGATAGATGTGGTCTAAATCACTTTATCAAAAGCACTAGTTCCAAAAAACCAAGCAGTATTCACGAAGAACTAATCCAAGCCACCAAATTAAGCAGTTTTATTGCGTAAAACACAGAAACACTTATAACTCCTTTATCATGAACGCCTTCCTTATACATTCACATGCGTTTTCGTCATTAGATTGACTTCATCAGATGACCAGCATATCTAATGACGAAAGCGCACGTGAATGTATAGGGAAGGCGTTCATGATAAAGGAGTTACAAGTGTTTCTGTGTTTTACGCAATAAAACTGCTTAATTTGGTGGCTTGGATTCATTCTTCGTGAATACTGCTTGGTTTTTTGGTTTTAGTGACTTAAAAGCACTAGTTACCGAACACCTCTTCACTGAACTCTATTAAGCAAAATCTTATTCCATCAAAAGATAGTTTAAGCAAAATTTTTCCCAGGGGAAAAAAAAAACAGTTGGCCAACCCACCCACCCTGGTGAGGGGCTGTACCCCCACCCCCCACCCCCAACTAAATATACCAACTCCAAGATCGCAGTACACTGGGGAAAAGGGCAAATCCTCAATGATAGTCCACTGTTTTTTTTTTCCCCTGGGAAAAACTTCATTGAAACGATCACTGGATAGAATAAGATTCCACTTAATAGAGTTCGATGAAGAGGTGTTCAGTAAATAGTGTGTTATATGAACTGATCCAGATATATATACACATGCACACACACACACACACACACACACACACACACACACACACACACACACACACACACATATATAGATAGATAGATGGATAGATAGATATCGCTATATATAGACGAAAAACTGTGATAAGGCTGCTATTTACCAATCCGTAAATGCATGGGAGGAAACTAGCGCAGGCCATCTGGCCTTCAAATACATTCATAGATCCCATCTCCCCCACAGCCTTCAGAATTTCTTTACTAGCCACAAACTCTAACCTACAGTAGAAAAAGACTCAGTAGTCAAATTCTACAAGTCTTTTTTACAAAATCAGAAACTATCTTTAAAAATAAAAAAGAAGAAGAGAGTCCAGAAATAGCATCTTCTACCACAGTCTGCGAACACAATGGCTCCACTAGAAAGTCAATAAGACATGAAAAAGCCCAAAAACATTCATTGTCAAAATTTAACATTTTAACTTTTAATACACCATCTAAGGACAGCTGTCACCCTATGATGTTGAATTTGTGCAACCTGGATCCAAAACACATTTGATAAAAATAACTGCAAAAACAAAATTTAGAAGTGGATTTGTACAATGCAAACAATAATTTGATAGAAGGGTCACAAAAGTGATTTTCATGAAAATTTCATAGAAATATTCCAGATATTTAAAAATTTATAAAAAAAGAACGCTTCTTAACATTATTTATCATAACTACTATTTGCCTGCCAGAACATAAAATTTGAACTAAGACTTGAAACACAGTAACAATGGGCTGGCACCACCTGAAGTATGACTGATTTTGTGCAGCTCATATCCAAAAAGTAATTTATGAAAATGACTGTGAAATGCCCTTTGGTTTGGAGACAAAGCCAGAGAGGCACGATTACGTTGGTTTGGACGTGCTGAGGAGGGATGTATATTGTGATAAAGATGCTAAGGATGAAGCTACCAGGTAACAGGAAAAGAGGAAGGCCTAAGATAAGGTTTATGGATGTGGTGAGAGAGGACATGCAGGTGGTTGGTGTGACAGAGCAAGATGCAGAAGACAGGAAGAAATGGAAACAGGTAATCTGCTGTTGGCGACCCCTAACAGGAACAGCCGAAAGAAGATGATGATTGTGAAATGCCCTTTACAAATGGAAACTGTGCAACAACATAGACATTTAACAGAAGGGTGTCTAAAATGATGCCTTTTAAATTCCATACCAGTATTCCACATAATTAAAAAAGTTGTAATAGTGAGCAACTAGTAAATGGAATGTGGCCAGAAACCTATTTCAAATTAAAGGATACAACAAAACATATAATTAGTATACATAAACTACTAATTATAAAAACATAAAATAGAAAACGCCAAAAAAAAAATAAAGGCACTTGGATTTGTGAATGGTACAGATATTATTGTATATTACTGTATGCCCAGGAGTAGTAAGGCACTTGCCCTTCAGATTTGTGTCTCACAGCACCTCTAGGCAGGTGGCAATATGACTACCTTGCATGCACACCCCCTATTGTTGCTTTATTGCCCCCACACGCAAATATATTTTATATATAAATATAGATATATATCTATATATATATATATATATATATATATATATATATATATATATATATATATATGTGGCCGTGGTAGTGCAACGGTTAGTGTTGTCACCTCACAACAAGAGGTTCTCCGGTTTGATTCTTGGCTGGGGTGCCTTCTGTGCAGAGTCTGCATGTCCTCCCTGGAGTCATGTGGGTTTCCTCTGGATGCTCTGGTTTCCTCCTAAATTCCAAAGATATGCAGTAGTTGGATTGGGCACTCTAAATTGGCAATAAGTGAGAGTGTGTGAATGAGTGAGTAGTGTGAATGAACTACTGTGCAGGGCTAGCCACCTGGTGGTGTAAACCTTGGCTTGAGATGATTGTCACTGCGGACGTGACACCCTGACCCCATGTGCAAAAATGAGAAATGGGGTTGAGGATGTATGTATGTATGTATGTATATATATATATATATATATATATATATATATATATATATATATATATATATATATATATACATGGGTTACTGTGGTGGTGGTGCTGCGGTAGCATTGTTGCCTCATAGCAAGACATTGTCCCGTTCGATTCTCAGCTAGAGCGTCTTCTGTGTGGAGGCATACATGAATGGGGCATGCCTTCGTTGAAGGTTGTGCATCAGGGCTGGTAACCTGGTATGTAAAAATCCACTACCAATCATTAGAGGACCGGAGTTCCGCTGTGGCGACCCCTAACCGGGAAAAGCCGAAAGACACAAACAAATATAAATATACATGGGTTCACTGCAATTAGTCAATGTGGTCATCAAAACAGATGGTTAACAATACTGCCAGATTGTACAGTCCCTGGGATTGGGGAATATATCCTCTTTTCAAGGATTGTACAGTCTCAGAGTTGTAGCTGGAACAGATAATTATCAAGGAGGTGTAGAGTCAAATGAATAACTTTGGAGCATGCACAGAAACATGCCCTAATTTGGTTGTTGACATTGATGTCTATATATATAGGTTCATAGATTCATAGGTAAGTACAAGGGTAGCTGCTTTCTCGAGCCTTTTTAAGCCTTGCCATTTTCCCTTTTTGTGCTCAAAATAACCTGTCATTTTGGTTTTTGATTGGCCTTACCCATCCTATGGTCTATAATTATATATCATCTCCTAATGAGAATAACTGGGATCATACCACAGATAATTTGAGGGGACAAGTGCATGGGATAAAGCATTACTGAGATGCATTGGTCCATTAGTAGTACAGGGAGCAGTCCTGGGGTAAATGTTTAGTTTTCCATCTATAGATCTAAATTGTGGTTGAATATGGACAGGGAAGAACTTTTTTTTTGTGGATGTGGAGTCTGTTCCAAAGCAGCGGTATCCTCAGCAAAATATATCTGCCCTTCCAAACCATTCTTTTGATGTTGCAAGATCCCTATACTGAGTATTTCTGATGCCATTTGACTTGCTAATGTGCAGTAAATCCATCAGTAATGGATTGGAGGGTGCATTGTTAAACAAAGCAATGCAGTCTCATCATGAAAACAAACTTAGCATTAAAATTTCTCTCCCTTTGAAACTCACATTCACTGAAACAACACTGAAACCCATATTCAAAGAAAATGCATCTGACCAGTGGCGGATTAAGCTTACCTTTTGGCTGTTTTCAAAGCATAGGCCCCTTGCACACATTTTTAGGACCATGCAAAAGTTCTTTGATTCACCTTCCTGATTGTATTAAATTATAATATATAATAATTAAATTATATCCTCTGTATAATACAGCACCACTTGTTAAATCATGTTTTGATTTTATAGTTTTGAACATTTGTACAGTATTAACCAACAATGACAAAACTGCCCAGTTCAGAACATTTCAACCATAAAAGGCCACTCAGACTTCTGTCATTACAATCCACCAATATCAGTCAATATGAAGAATCTCTGCAGAAGTAAAACTCATCTCAGTAATTCCACATTAAAGAGATCTGTAACTAATGAAAAGGTTGCTGCTAGCAAGCAACTTTGTATTTCAGTGTTTCATCTACAAATTCAGTGCCTGCTGCCCTTGAAGAATAAATTGTCTATGTTACATTAAAAATGGTAAACTGGTAATATTGAAATAGGGAATGGATGGCAAACTGGAAACAGGTTCATAGTTACTAGGAATCTTATCCAAAGGAGGTAATACTCAGGACTGTAGCATCCCACCCCCTTAAAATACAACACAGAATCAGTAGTTTACCTACATGCTGTTGGAGTAGTACCACGGCCTTCTGCAACAAAATGCAAATATGCTACCGGTTGTGCTACTATCACCGCTTTAAAATCCTATACCACAATAGTGATACCATTTGCAAAACAAAACAGGTGCACAGTGTAAACAGACTTGGCATGAGCACCAGTAAACTTCTCTTCCCTTGAAGATCACAATTCCTTTAAAATGCACATGAAACTAAATTCCTTGAAAAATGCACCTGAAACTCAGTTCCTTGAAAAACGCAGCTTGGTAGTTGTGGTAGAGGGTTCAGGCTTTTGTTGCCTGTAGGTAAAGTATAGGGTTTGAGCCTAAACAATTACTAACCCTAACTAGGGCATTTTATTCTCTCACACACATACCTCAACCTCTTAGTGCAAGAAATCTGGACAAAGCCTAAAATAAATAGGGACAGATTACAAATATTGTTCTCATGAACTTGGAAAATTGCTAGATTAACAGGATTTGTGTTAACATGCATTTTTCTAAAGGATATGAAGTCTAAAACTAAAATGTCTGTCATTATTTAGCAACTTCAATCCTTTTTATGAGGAACAGATAAAAATATGGGGCGAACATCCGAATTCTGCAAAACCCAGGACAACTAATGGGTATGCTACCTACCTCTTGCACACACACACGCACACACGCACACACACACACACACACACACACACACACACACACACACACACACACACACACACACACACACACACACACACCATCTCCTGCTATACACACACACACACACACACACACACACACACACACACACACACACACACACACACACACACACACACGTATACACACACAAACACACCATTCCTCTCAACCTCTTAGCACAAGAAATCTGGACAAAGTCTGTAATAATGAGATTGGACAAAGGCCCAAAACTAGGGACACATTTTAAATATTGCTCTTATAAACTTAGAAGGTTCCCAGAATAACAGGATTTGTGTTAGAATGCATTTTCGGAAGAATATAAAGTCTGAAAATCAAATCCATGTCATTATTTTGTAACTTTAATCCTTAGACCATCCCAGTGATTTGTCAAAAAAAGACAATTTTTATGAGGAACAGACCAAAAATATAAGGCAAAACTCTGGACATTCTGTGAAAATCTGTACGGTTGAGAGGTATGACACACACATACACCCTCTACCTCCCTGTTACATCCCTCCATACCTCTCAATGGGAGGACAAACACCCAAAAATAGGAGCACCTTTTACATATTGCACTTACAACTTCGAAAGTTGATAGAACAACAAGATTTGCATTAGTATGAATTTTCTGAAGGATATGAAGAATAAAGCTCAAATGTTTCCAATTATTTTCTGACTTCATTCCTCAATGATTTGCCAGGGATTTGCCAGAAAAACACAATTTTATGAAAAACAGACAAAAATATGAGGCAGACATTTGGACATTCTGAGAAAATCTGGACAATTGAGAGTTATGACCCCCAACCACCCTCTTACACACACATACACACACACACACATCCCTACCTTCCTCTTACACACACACACACACACACACACACACACACACACACACACACACACACACACACACACACACACACACACACACACACACACACACACACCCTTACCTCCCTCTTACACACACACCCCTAACTCCCTCTTACACACACACACACACACACACACACACACACACACACACACACACACACACACACACACACACACACACACACACACACACACACACACACACACACACACACACACACACACACACACACACACACAGACACACCTACCTCCTTCTTACACACACACCCCTACCGCCCTCTTATGCACACATGCGCACACACACACACACACACACACACACACACACACACACACACACACACACATGATTGGAACCTCTGCAAACTGACACACAGTCTCTCAGAACCTCTGCAAACTGTCTGCTCGTGGACCAGTAAATCTATCGCTGCTGCAAACGTGCAAAATAAAGGACGCTATCAAGATGCTGCTACATGCATGCAAAGTAAAGGATTCAACTGGAATCTCACACAAAGTGAAGTGTAAAGAAATCCCTCAAAATGCTGCTGAACTTTTATGCCTGCTTCATAACTTCTGCAAACTGCCTGCTTGCAAACCTGTAAATCCATTGCTCCAGGTGAAAATTAAATCTTGGGAATACTTGCTAGCTCACAAATTCTGACTCGCTCCTAGCAAACTAAGGACATCTTATCTCCCTTCAAATCATTGCTTCTTACACATGTGCACAAACCCCCCCCCACCTACCTAATTCTTACACACACACACACACACACACACACACACACACACACACACACACACACACACACACACCCCTACCTACCTACTTCTTATACACACACACACACCTACATCTCACTTGTCTGGTCATGGTCTGCAGTCCAAACATCTTCAGAAATTCAAATTCTACATGTGCAGAACAGTAAGACATAAACTAACGTTTGCACAGATGCAACAGGTCATCTGTGCAACCAGACACAAAGAAGAATGCCCTTTAATTAAAAGAAAATGAATCTCCTGGCCATTGTGGGCAGTCGATGCCATGACCAGTTGTCATGGCCAAGGTGCCAGTATGCCATACTAGTGCGTACCATCCCAAAAAAAGCCCTGGTCACCTATAAGCAGTTTGTAGGTTACTGAGTATAGTGACAAGACTTTGAGTCAGTTCATGTAGGACATGTTGTTTAGGACTTGTATCCTTATAGTAATGTATCTCTGTGGGCATTCCACTTGCTGTTTATGTTTGGACAGATAAATGTCAAAGGGGCATTATATTCAATGACTGGCCTAATGAGGGCTGAGTAAAGGGGAACAATAACATCCCTAGATCTAGTCATAATCCCATTGTTTATAACTGTACAATATAGAAGGGCTTTCTTACAACAATAGACACATTGGTCAAAAGTTAGTTCACTGTCCATATAAGTTCCCAAACCTCCACAACTGCATCAGCTCTTAGGGCCATATTGTCAATGTGGTATTTACCTGGAGTAGATCACTTCCCAAAGATATAATGATGGCATTTAGTTTCAGACCATGATTTTGAAACCAGTTATTTATTTGAGACAAACATTCCTGCAGGATGGCTAAGTCATTTGAGGATTCCATGACTGCTCCTAGATTGTAGCCCTTTATTAAATGTCAAACTGAAGAGGTCCCAGCACAGAACCCTTGAGAACTCCACTGGTGACTGTTCTCTTTGTGGAGGTAACTTACACTGTTTTAATTATTATTATTTTGATTATCTGCAATGTATTATATTATTACATTATTATATTATTATATTATTATATGCGACAGCTACTATTTATCAAAAGTGCACTTGTTTTGAGCAGAAAAAAAGCTTTTTTTCTGTTCTAGGTTGTATTATAGCATTCTTCTTCTTTCGGCTTTTTCCCGGTTAGGGGTCGCCACAGCAGATCACCTGTCCGCTCATGATTGGTAGTGGAGTTTTACAGTGTCGAGTTGCCAGCCCAGCGTCCAACCTTCCACAGAAGGCACACACACACACACACCCACACCTAGGGCCAATTTAGAGTATCCAATCCACCTACAATATGTCTTTGGGATGTGGGAGGAAACTGGAACACCTGGAGGAAACCCACGCGACCACAGGGAGGACATGCAAACTCCGCACAGAAGGCACACCAGCTGAGGATCGAACCAGAGAATCTCTTGCTGTGAGGCAGCAATGCTAACCGCTGCACCACTGTTGCCGCCCAGGTTGTATTATAGCATGAATCACAGAATTTGCCCTTTCTGAGCTGCAGTTTGATCTTGCACTTGGTATATATAATAAGGAGCAGAAGCTTCTCTGAAACAAAAGTATTTTGCACGAGTCTTTTTTTATTTCAATTGTTTTTGAGTTTCAATTACTTTTAGATGAATAATTTGTGTCTCAGCCTTTTTTTATTTTTAGTGGAATATCACAATGTCATATATGTATATAATATATAAATGTATACACACACACACACACACACACACACTACATATATGTAGTGTCTGTATATGTGTGTGTGTGTGTGTGTGTGTGTGTGTATATATATATACACACACACACACACACACACACACACACACACACACACACACACACACACACACACACACACACACACACACACACATATCTTGGTTTGGTTAGCCGTGACTTGGTTGAACTCTACTTTTTCAGCCTCTAGTTGCTTTACTGGTTTCACTTATTGCTTTGGTGTTAAGGCATGCATAGTATGCCACTTTAGCCATCTCCAGGGCTCATAGGTAATGAAGAGAGAGCAATCATTGTTTCCATACTTTAATAATGACCATAGTTGGAGTGACCTCAGAATGAACATATATAATTAACAGGGTATGTGCTGAAACCTCCACATTGGAGGAGTGGAAAGCCCCACTGCAAAATAATGATTTCACTGATTGTACACAGACATATTCCCAAATTTCCCGGAGTAAATATCTGTAGAGTTCATGGATACTCTGTAAAAAAGTAGAAGATTTAGTGCTTAGAGTTCATCCATTTCAAACTAACATAAAAGGCATGTTGTTTTAAGTAGCAGTGCCTGTCAGTACTATAATTTTACTGGTTTATATGTATTGTGTAAGTAGGGCAGTAGTAAAAATGTTATCTTTCTCATGGGAACATTTCCATTTGCCTGTGTATGGTGATGTGGTTATGGCCAGCAGCATGATTTCCAGGCTTCTGGGAATGCAACATTTTGTCTAGATTGTACCAGTTAAGTGTTGTAAACCTGTACATAAGCACTGATTGCTTGAGAGCCCTTCCAGTTCAGTTACAAGTGTTATCATGATTCAATATCATTGCATCCTGGCACATATTGGTGCCACAGTTTGCAATGCATTGTTATTGCATTGTTACCCCACTTTATAGTGATGATAAAAAAGCATCTTAATTATCAGACAAAAAGGAAACAAAGTGTATTTCACACTGCTCCCTTGAATCTCAATTATTTTTGTAACCATCAAGGGTACTTGGGACAAACTTGCAATGAATCTAATTTTTCACCTGTCAATTCACTGATATTAATAGCTGTATTTTTATGCCTTTTATTGCTGAAAGTGAACTTTAAATAGCACATGGTGTGGCGGGTTTATAGTGTGATCATCTACCAAGGCTGTTCATTAATCAAATAATGTGTTTTCCTTGGAAAAGAAAACTTATTCAACCCATAGTTCTGCCTAAGCTGCAATCAACTTCAAATAAAGCTGCAGAAGTAACACTCTTAAAGCTTGTGGATTTATTTTGTGTAAATAAAGTAGCTTAACAGATTTAGCACAGCTAGAATTAGGTGTGAAGACTGCAGATGTGTGTACAACTAGGCTGAGAGGCCTGTTTTAGTACGTAACAATGAGATGAGCTAAGTTACCCTTTGCGTATTAAAACGGGGTGTTATAGTAATGTTACCCATCACAGTTATGGCTGAGCACACTTTCAAAACAAATCTTTACAGTAATGAGGTCTGTTGTACTCTTAGTGGAAGTAGAAGGGTCATCACAAGTGGCAAAATGCTCAACTTGTTTTTTTTTTGCTGGAGGAGGATGGTTCTTACCCTTATCTCTACAGTCTGAAGGCCTACATGCCTGTTGTAGTCATCATCCATTTGCAACAGTTTGTGTCTAAATCAGTAGGAGAATAAAGCAGACAATCTTTAGCTGTAGAATTTTTGAAACATGTAAGGGATATTATTTCTACGGCCACATAGATTAGTTAGCACATGAGCAGTAGTGCCGTATGTATCATATCCCCTGCACATTTTTCATAATCCTAGTACAGAGGCCGGTGTTATATTAAAAAGTCTCTGGTTAGTGCTACTGCAGTGTTGTAAAGTGTATTTCTCGATGTAACTGACATCAATGGAGACTGGAACACTAGGAGATTAATTTGTAGCGGGTTGTCTAGTGTGGGGGTGGGTGAGCTTAACTATAGGGGTACATATGAGGACTATCACAGAAGACAGCTGGGGCCTGCTGGGCATGTGCAGAAATTGCTGATGTGCAGAAGAAGAGTTTAGAAAATCATTCTTACCATTGCAACCCAATACTTATTTGGTTGCTAGAAAAGGTATTTAATTGCTCTCTGAAAATAACTACATTCATTGGTTTTCTTAATTAACAAATTAAATTAAAAAAGTACAAACATTTCTACTTGAAATTGATAGGGAGCTGTAATGCTGATTTCTTGTACAAATAGCAGAGTCTGCAAACCAAACTCTCTACCTGTTGTGTGATAAAAATTGTAACAAAATGCAGTGTAGGTTGGGCATATACCTCTGTACCTTGTCACTGATGGATAAGAATTAAAGGGGTGAATCTCTTCAAGGGTCACGCTGCACTCCTAGGGAAAAGGGCAACCAGCAACATGAAGAGATCACCATGGCCAACCACTAACTGATACAATCATACACTCACACACACACACACACACACACACACACACACACACACACACACACACACACACACACACACACACACACACACACACACACACGCACACAAGCGCACACGCACACACACACACACACACACACACACACACACACACACACACACACACACACACACACACACACACACTCAGATGTGACAACCAATTATAGCCACGTCTATGACTGTGAACTGAAGGTCCAGAGTTCTGTCTTCACCCGCCCATAGGGTACCCCTAAATAATAAGTAGTGAACAAAAAACCAAGGGACTTTCATTTGATTCTTATTTGTTCCATCAAATAGTAAGACAGTAAGACCATAAAACAGCAGAACATTGGGATTCATTTAGTCACACAGAAGGGTTGTTAAATTCATCATCATATTTGCTGTCGTTAACATATTAACTTGTTTTCTGTATTAACAGACCAAATGGCATTAGTGCAAACATATTTTGGGGGGGGGGGGGCAGTACTAGAGGTGCAAGTAAAAAAACACCAAAGATGGGCTAAACTGCAATAAACATAAAAAGCTGTGTTATACGTTGTACTAAGAGTCAATAAACATACAAAGTTGAATATGTGCTTTCATTCTTATTTAGTTATTTATTATTATTTATTTAATTTACTTATTTTATTGACATTCGTTTACTGGGAAAGTTCGAATGGATCAGAAGGTGTCCATTTTCAGTGGAGGCCCGGGGAGGTAAGCTCCACAATCACAATATTTCAAAAGTCAAGTACAGCTATTTTAAATAATAAAGTGTCATGTTACACTACAAAACATCACGTACAGATATTTTAAATAATAAGGTATCATGTTACACTACAAAACATCACGTACAGCTATTTTAAATAATAAGGTATCATGTTAAACTACAAAACATCACGTACAGATATTTTAAATAATAAGGTATCATGTAAAACTACAAAACATCACGTACAGATATTTTAAATAATAAAGTATCATGTTAAACTACAAAACATCACGTACAGATATTTTAAATAATAAGGTATCATGTTACACTACAAAACATCACGTACAGATATTTTAAATAATAAGGTATCATGTTACACTACAAAACATCACGTACAGATATTTTAAATAATAAGGTATCATGTTACACTACAAAACATCACGCATACAGATATTTTAAATAATAAGGTATCATGTTACACTACAAAACATCACGTACAGATATTTTAAATAATAAGGTATCATGTTACACTACAAAACATAAGAATGAAAAATGTTGTAATGAGAAAAAATAGAAAACATGTTTCATAATAGAGTACAATGAAAAACAATAACGTGAGTTGGATAAAATATGTAAGGAAAAACTCAGTAGTCATATCATTTGTTATATAGATTAGTATGTGATACATGAAACCTGAGATAATTCGAATAAGGTATTTAAAAAGATATCAGAGATTATATGATTGGAGACAGTGAGGTAAAACTGAGTGATGTCTTAGTATAAGACAGATGCTCGTATTAAAAGGAAGAACGATGGAGAGAGGGAGATTCGAAGAAGAGTGCAGGGTAGGACTTCTTCAGGTAGCTCAGGTGAGTAGAGATGAAACAGAAAGAGGTAGAGGAAAGGTCTGCAGAGATGACTCAGATAAGGTAAGGGAGTGGGAAAAGCAAAAAGGAGTGGAGTAGGAGGCTGGAGAGGGCTGTGAAGTGTGCATTAGGCTGAAGAGGGAGATTGAAATAGTGACTAAGTTCTGCCAGGATTGGCACAGGAGCAAGTCCAAGATTTTGTAAGATATTCTTTTAGGGAGCATTTAAAGGTTGGTAGGTTAAAAATAATTCTGGTGGTAAGAATTCAGGAGTTACATTTTTTTTTTTTTTTTTGCTGTTGAGTTTGAGTATAGACTTTGTCCAGGGGATTTATTTGGTTTATTTATGGTGAGAAGTTGTTTGTCTTCTGATCTAAGAGTTCTTTTAAGGAAATATATCCTGATTAAAGGGATAAGAGCTGGTCAGACTAATGGTTTGTGCATGATTTTATGTATTATAAGATGAATGTAGGAGAGGTGGAGGGGGAGTTCCAGCCAGCTAAGGGTATGCAGAACCTCACAGTGATGGGTAAAGGAGGATGAATTAGTAGTAAACTTGGCAATTTTGTTGTAGCAGCTTTCAGGTTTGAGGATTGTAAACTGGTTAGAATTGTTGCTCCATAGAGTAGGGAGGGCAAAAGGTAAGTTTTGGCTAGAGTAATTTTTGTGGATATGCTGTGAAAATGTTTGTTTCAGTATAGCATGCCTAGTTTTTGATGAGTTTTCCTGATATTGCTTTAGATGTGGAGGTCAAATTTAAGATTAGCATCTATTATGACTCCTAATAGTTTGATATAATGGACTAATTCAATTTCAATGTCATTTGCCAAAAATATTTTGAAAGATGCTTTGTTAGGAGTATGAGTTTTGGGGTTAAAGAAAAGGATTTTGTTTTTGGGGTGTTGGGTAGGAGTTGTGCTGTTGTATGCCAGATTTACCTGGAGATGAGTTAAGGTGTTAGAAGAGCAGATGATGGCAGAATCCTCTGTATACTGAATCAAGGTCCCTTCACAAGAAGATGAATGTAGCTTATTGATAAAACTACTCTATTGAATAGTACAGGGCCAAGGATGGATCCTTGAGGGACACCTGTGGAAGTGGGAAGGTATGCAGAGATGGATACTTGACATTTTACAGCTTGTTGACTGTTGGCAAGGTAGCTAGAGAACCATTGAATATATGGAGATGCTAAACCCAGAGTGGAAAGCTGATTGAGGAATTTATTGTGAGAGGCAATGTCAATAGGCTTTTGATAGATCTAGAAATACTGCAGATACAAGTTTATAAGAGCTGTTAGCTTTATTGACAGTGTCTGAAAATAATAGTAATGCATTAGAGGTGCTGTGGTCTGGCCAAAATCCATGCTGTGTAGTGGTGATTAGCTTATTTTGTAAGAGATAGTGGAGAAATTGTTGCTGTATATATACATCTTTCAAGGAATTTAGACAGGGAAGACAGGATGGCTACAGGACGGAAGTTTGTAATGTCAATGAAATTAGCTTCTTTATGTAAGGGAGTAGTATGAGACATTTTCCACAAGTTAGGGACACAGGATTCTGTTATTGATCTATTAATAAGAATGCTGATGGGTAAGCTATTGCATGTTCAGCTAGATTTAGGTACTCCAGGAGAAGGTTGTTGACTGAGGGGGAACAAGGCTTTAGTTTATGCAAAAGCTTTTTTATGAGAGTTATAGAAACTGGTTCAAAGGTAAAGTGGGGGGACTTTGCCATATGTGTATCAGAGAGATTGCAGTTGTGACTTTTGTGAAGGAAATGTAATGTAGGGGAAGTTAGCTGTCTAAAAGGGGGGTGTTAAGTGAGTTTGAGGTTAAATTGGCTATGCATACTATGAAGTATGTATTGAAATAGGTAACATGAGTTGAAGAGGGGTAATGTCTGAGTATGGGCTGGAATCCTTTTTTGTACCTGGGTTGATGAGAGAGTATCTGGAGAACCAGAATTTTTTTAAGGTTGTTTTTTGGCTATCTTCTAGTTGAGTATAGTAAGACTTTTTATCTGTATTAACTTGTTTCTTGACTTGGTTTCATAGATGTATGAATAGTTGTCAATTTTTGTCATTTTTTATTTTTTGCCAGTTAATACAGTTAATCCATGCTTTGTCTCTTTCTCTCATAAGGAGTTTGCATTGGTTGGTGAGCCATGGGGTATAGCTGTTTTTAATTATTTTGTACAATAAGGGGCTAAGGTATTAAGAATATTTAGAAATGTGCATTGAAGTATTCAACTGCATCATTTAAGGAAGTCTTTTTAGGATGGACCAGTTAACTGCTTTCTGAGCTTCAATGAAAACATCATTAGAGAATCTGGAAAGATTACAGGTAGTTTTGAGCTTATGTTTCTTTATTAATTGTGTAATACTCCTGTGGGTTTAAGCTGGCAGGTGGTCACTTAGTGTATCAGGGTGGGTACCTCAGAAGGTAAAATTAGATGGGTTGGTAACCAGACTAGGATAGATTGCTGGGATGTTGCCATATCTTGCAGGTGTGTTAGTAAGCTGGGTGAAACCAAAGAGGTACATGCTGTTGATTGCTGAATTTGCAGATAAAGATGGCCAGTCAGTGTTTACTTCACCAAGGAGGATAATTTCATTTGTGATTGCATCTGCTAACCGGGATAGTATGTTTTCAGGTATTGGAATGTTCTATCCTGGGGGGTATATAGTACAGCAGTGCATATGTTCTTGGCTCTGTGAGGTTTACAGAATGAGATTAAGATTTCTGCCTTTCCAAAATATGAGATTGTGCCTGTATAGGGAGTTACTGTGAACATATTTGGGAGGATTATAGATATTCCACCTGCTTTTTTCATATGTTCAGTTGAGCCTGATAATAGGGTCCCTATTAGAACAATGAAAAGGTTAAAGATCAAATGGCTTAGAAATCTAAAATGCCATTCTTCTAATTGGTATTGTGAGATCACAGTACAGTGAAGATTGGAAAATTTGCCCTTTTCTCGCTGTAGTCTGATCTCGGAGTTGGTAGATATACTTATCTGGGGGTGTGGGGGAGTGCAGCCTCCCACAATACTTATTTCGAAGAACGGCATTTTTGATCACTAGGCCGTTCGATCTTTAGCCTTTTCATCAATCTAATAGGGACCCTAATAATATTATAACAAGGGGTTAGTATTTCAGCATATTTTATTTCAGGCTTTAGCCATGTCTCTGTTGTAGCTAGGATGTCTGGGTTGTGTTGGGTCATCCAGGCATGAAAATGTGTGACTTTGTTGCATATACTTCTAATGTTTACAGTGACTATTTTTAAACCTTTAGGGTGCATTCAATGGTTTGAGGTTTGATTGGGACCTGGGTTGAGGTAGATGTCACCACATTGATGTATAGTGGAGAAAGATGCTTTATTATAGCATTTTTGTCAGAGATGGGTAGAAGCATCACCTTAACATTGGGACTGACATTCTTTAGTATATTGGAGTTACAACAGTGGAATGGAGTTATGGGAAATAAGCTTGAAGATATTTTTGAGTTGCTAGTAGGAAAATGGTTGATAGGTGAGGAGGAAGTGATGGTTGAGTTGCGCTTATTTTTTATTACTATTGGTAAGCATGTTAGAAATGAGAGTAGGAGGAGGCTGAATAAGGTGATACAGAAGGGAAACAGCATGGTTAGCGTTGTAAAAATCTTGCAGTATGGTGAAGTGAGGTAATGATCAGTGATTATATTGTGGAGAATAGGTAGGTTTTGATGGGGAGGGAGCAGATTGAAATATGAGAAGGAATTTAGAACAGAAGTGGTTGGAGATGGTATCAAGAGAATAGTTTGTGATTGGATAGAAAGTTAGTTACAGAACAGGAGGGTGAGCAGAGGAGGCGGAGTAAGTGAGGTATAAGTGCAGATGTAGTGGGGGGTGGGTGGACCTGGGCGTAGAGTAGGGGACTTGAGTGAAAAGAGACGGTTGGCCCACAGCGGAATAAGTACCGGAGAAACTGCAGCAAGGCAGGAGGTAAGACAAATCCTAATAATTTTAAAAACAGTACCATAAACTGCTACATTACTGTTTGCATACACCTAAGTTAACTGCAGCAGGCAATATCACAGTGACTTTGGCATGTAATGATGCTACAGAAACTGGAAAAACAACTGAAATTAGGGGAGTGTCAATTAGGTGCTTCAATGGAATGCAGTTACTCCTCCCCACAGATGGTTTACTACCAAAAACAATCAGTGAGGCATTATGTTTATGGATATAAAGACAAGATCTTTGAACTCTAAATACTTGACTTGAATCTCAGCATCTAATTTTATTGCTATGGGCTTTTATTTCCTTTCCAGGGAATTTTGACACTGCTAGAATAAAATATGCTAAAGTATTAATTTGGTTTCACCTTCAGTAGTGAAAGGCCTGTGGGTGTGGATGGTGGTGGTGATGTCCTTCCAGCTGATTCAACACTACAGTACTGAACACACTAATGCAGAAGTGGGGGGAAATAATTAAGTTTAGACTGATTCTTGGAAACTGCCTTACATAGCTTTTAACTAAAGTTATGATTTATTTTTGAACTTTTGCAGCTGGAGGTGAAATTCAGCTGTAGAAGCTCATTTGATAGTGAGATTTTTTTTAACATTTGCAGCAGCAATTGTCAGACATATTATGTGCTCAGTACACTGGGAGAGAAAGAAATTAAAATAATTAGGATTGTTTGATGCTTATAAAGAATAAAGTAAAAAAGTTCATCAAACTGCAGTCTGAAGAAGTTATATTTAATTGTTATGTACACAGGTTTAGCAATGATAGGTTATGTATGGAGATGCATTAAATACCTGCCACATAAGCACCCTAGGGCATTAAATACCTGCCACATAAGCACCCTAGGGCATTAAATACCTGCCACATAAGCACCCTAGGGCATTAAATACCTGCCACATAAGCACCCTAGGGCATTAAATACCTGCCACATAAGCACCCTAGGGCATTAAATACCTGCCACATAAGCACCCTAGGGCATTAAATACCTGCCACATAAGCACCCTAGGGCATTAAATACCTGCCACATAAGCACCCTAGGGCATTAAATACCTGCCACATAAGCACCCTAGGGTTCAGTTCTAAGACTATGCCGGGAAGCAACAATCAAGTCTCTACTTTTAATAATCAGGAAAATATTCAAGATGTTGAAAGAATTATTAAATGTAAGCATTCATGAAACAGATTTTTATTTTGAAATGTTGAATGATGCAACTGAAGTTAATGATGGTAATGAATATGAATTTGAGGCTGTGGTGAATAGTGAATTTGATACTGGTTACTGTCATCTTCATGTGCCATATTTTTCATCTAATAGCAGCAAATTTATTCCACCTAAACATTCTATGTGTATTAAAATGTTTGAGAATGCAGTTTGTAGGCAAATTGAATGGGAGTCTGAATTTTCTTAAGAGTGAAAAAAGTTACAACTTGTCAAAGAAGGAATGGTATGACCTGCAAGTGATACGTTCAAAGTCAGATGAATTTGTTTTTAGGCAAGCAGACAAGGGGGTAATTGGGTAGTAATGAATAAACGGGACTATGAAAAGATGGTTAAGGACTTGATTTTGGTGGAAGATGATTATGTTGAACTGTCTGATAATCACTTGTGCAAATTTAATGATGAATTGCTTGAAATCTTGGAAAGAGATGAAATACTGGGTTTCTTGACCAATAGGGATGTTCAAAGATTGTTTATTAAGGAACCCAAGGATTCAAGATTGTATGCGATACCCATAATTCACAAACATTTAAGGTTCCCCTCTGAAGGACCCATTGTTTCCATGATAGGTTCTTATCTGGAAAATGTGGGTCTATTTTTGGATTTTCATCTGAAAAATATATTTGAAAAAAGCACCATCCCATATTTAAAATACAAGGGATTTGTGTGAAGGACTTAAGAAAATTGAATGGCAGGAGAGTTATTTTTGGGCCATGGTGAATGTGAGTTCACTGTATACAAATACTGATATTAAAAGGGGCCTAGAAGCTATGGGAAGAATGATGGGGAGGGTCCCCGTTCATCATTCCTTTTATTCCTGCTGGAGTTCAGCCTAACATGCAATTACTTTAGATGGGGTAAGCAGGTCTTTTTGCAGAAGAGATGCACAGCAATGGGGCAGCCTTTGCCCCATCTTATGCTGTGCTATACATGGGTGACTTTGAAAATCAGTTTTTATATCATAATAGTTAGTTTATTGAGAATGTTGTTTACTATGGCAGATTCATAGATTATTTAATTTTTGTATGTAAGGGAGAACAAGGTTTTCTGAAATGTATGGAGAATTTGAATTGTACAGCACATGGTTTAAAGTTTACTTACCAGTTAAGTTTTACTAGCATTATTTACTTGGATGTGGAATTGTATGTAAATGAGAGCAATGGGGTACAATTTAAACAACACAGGAAACCCACTTCAGGTAACAACTTCTTGCATGCAGAAAGCATACACCCCCCCCCCCACACACACACACACATTTGATGAAAGCACTGCGTTATGGAATATTTAAACAGATTTGTTATAATACATCAGAAGAAAGGTTTAAACAGATATATTCAACAGATGCTTTTGATAGATTGAGGTATAGGGGTTACGCAGAATGCCTCTTGCAGAATGCAAGGAAGTCAGTGTTGGGGGAAAAGAAGAAAGTGAACTACCAACGAGGTCAGGGGACAACAAAAATAAACATAAAGAGAATAACAGAAAGAACAAGGATGGCATGATTTTGGAAGAAAAATGATTCTATGTGACAACATTTTCTCCATTCTTTTATATAGTGGAGGATATTATTAGGAAATTTTGGTATATGGTAAAGGAAGACATGAGTGTAGGACAGCTTTTCCCAAAGTTTGTAACTTTCCTGTATGGTACATATAGTAATTTGAAAGAACTACTTAGTGGGAATAGTGGTCAGTTTACAAATTAAGGTAGAGTAGGTATGTGTCCATGTGGTAATTGTAGTGTTTGTAACAGAGTTAGAAATCTTGATGG
>NC_056743.1:1216352023-1216419523 GCF_019279795.1 Protopterus annectens
TTTAAAATTATAAAACTGTATAATAACAATCTCATTAGAAAATGCAGTACTGGGCCATAGAACAGCCCTGGGTGGTCTGTTATTTTCTATAATGCCCACATTAGTTGGTATGTGGATGTTAGGAAGGCAGTTAGAAAAGAGTACTATCAGTAATTTGGACTTCATTCTAACTACTTAAGCTAAATATAAACTAAATTAAAAAAGTCAATGAAACAGATAAATTCTAACATAGTCCTACAATTCTAAACTATCTAAAAATGCTTAAAAATGAACTCACACTACAGAAAATGGATTAGAAATAAGTTAAGAATTACAGGAAAAAAGCACTGATTAAAGACTGCATTAAAAAAAATAAAGGCAAACTGGTTAAAGCCTTAAAGCAGAAACACAGAAAAGTAATTCAATCTTCAGGAGCCATTGGGAACAACTGCTCTAACAAACAGAAAAAACGGCATAAAATGGATTAAAGGAATATGAAGGATGTGTGTGTGTGTGTGTGTGTGTGTGTGTGTGTGTGTGTGTGTGTGTGTGTGTGTGTGTGTGTGTGTGTACATATAGATAGATAGATGAATAGATATATAGATAGATATAAAACAAAAAATGGTATAAAGGTCACACAGACAAACTATTCAGTAAAAACTGTAAGAAAAACTTGGCCAAGCTATTGTTTTTTACCAAATGATACATTCAACCATCTATAATGGAGGCCTATGGGATATATTCAAATGACCCCTTAAGGATATCAGACGTTTCACCTATATGGTTTCTAAATATCTATGATGTTTTTACTGTTTAACTCTTTCTGATTACATTCATAATAATAAAACTCCTAACTCAACTGCTTGTGGGCATACATGTTTAAGCCTATTCACTAACTGCATCAGTACAGCATAAGTGAATAATTTGGCCATACTTCAAAAACACAGAGTCTTTAAGCCCAGCTGATGCCCATAAAGATTAAGGTGACTATAAAATATCCCAACTGACATCCAAACCAAAGGGTAAAAGGGTCTCACAAACAAATCATTCAGTAAAAACTGCAAGAAAATTTCAGACAAGCTAGAATTTTTCACAATGTGATACCTTAAACCTCCTGTAATGGAGGCCCATGGAATATATGCAAATTAACCCTTAAGGACATTAAGTGTTTCAGCTACATGGCTTCTAAATGTCCATGACTTTTTTTTACTTTTTTAAGCCTTTATGGTTATATTCAGGCCAATACAGCCAACCCCCACTAGCTGTGGACATGCATGTTTCATCCTTTTTATTGATCTTGTCACCCATAGTGATTAAGGTTCTTGCAGAATATCCCAGATAACATCAAACCAAAGGGCAAAAAGGTCACACAGACAAACCATTCAGTAAAAGCTACAAGGGAAACTCAGCCAAGCTAGAGTTTTCACAGTGAAAATTCTAGTTTGTCTGTCTTTTTCTTGTAGTGTTATATATGCATACATGCATACATCATAAACATAGACCTAAGGAGCAGAATAGATTGGATCAAAGAACTCATAATCAGAGGGCATTATACTGAAAGAGGCAGCACATGAAGGAGGTTACTCCTGGCTTGACTTGGATAACAATTCCTGTCTGCAGCATCACAAAATGTAGACTAACTTAGAACTAGTCATTGTTAGTTATATCCTCCAGCAGAGATCTCCTTCACTTAACAGTACAGCTAAGACTGCAAAAATGTGCACATTTGTAGAATTTAATATAGATAATAAACAAGCAAAAGTAATATGTGAACTGTTTGGAAGCCTGTGCACCTCTAGTAAGTATATAACTGATTGTAGTACATGGAGTGCCAATATTATGCCATGAAATCATTAAAACTATAAATTTATTAAGCACTTCCCTAGGGCAAGACTTGTGAAGGATACACAGGCACTGTTAAGATTAGGTCTCATTATTTATGGATTTGTCCAGTATTCTTAAGCAAAGAAGTTAAGAAACCTGCTGCACTGTTTGACAGTACTTATTAAGTGATTTACTGGCTTGTAAAGCCAGTAAAATGCTTCATGTTCCTGCACTTTTTTCCTGTAACTGGTAGTTCATGGACATTTTATTATTGTGTTCTTGAAGTGGGTGCTAAGATTTACCTCTTGAGCTTTGCTCTCAAGGTGAATTTCTTAGCAGTCATATCTCGAACATATACGAAGGTGTTTATGATCAGAGACCCAATCATTATCTCTACATTGTGCATCCACCCCAACAACTACTACGGAAATGGGAAAACAATAAGCTTGTTAAGCACATTTATGGCACCAGAAAAGTTAAGCACTGTTAAGGACAGGCCTTGTATTAAAAATTAATATCAGCCAGTGCCAGCCGCCACAGACTAGAACAAAATAGATGTAAGTGAAAAAGCTGTAATGTTTTCCACTTATGTCTTTAAATATGATAGGTAAGCTCTCAAACCTTTGTCATTTCTGCCAACAGCCTTATACACATAAAGCTCCAATGAATAGCCATTTGTGAGCAGATTTAAAAAAGAATCCCAAGTCAGCTTCAGGCCTTTTATTTAAAGTCAAGAATTAACATCAAAAGCACATACGTCTTATTATATTTCTAAGCTATCTAGCAGAACTAAAAAGCACTCTATGTCTTGGTAAATATGCAGAGTGTGTGCGTGTGTGTGCGTGTGTGTGCGTGTGTGTGCACGCGCGTGTGTGTGTGTGTGTGTGTGTGTGTGTGTGTGCGTGTGTGCGTGTGTGCGTGTGTGTGTGTGCATGCGCATGTGGGTGCGAGCGTCTGTGTTTGTGCATGCATGTATGCATGTCTGTCTGTGTGACACAGGCTAAGGGGTATTTAGTAGTTCAATAGGCTGAATTACCAAAAATAAGGCACAAGTTCAGACCCAATCACTACCATAACATCTATTGTTGTGCTGTAAAGACGTCATGTGACAGTCAACAGTAACCATAAAATCCGTTTCTCAAGTAAGGGAAAAAGCTACTCCACACAAACAAACAATGAAATGATTTGCAAACTCTTTGCAATAATCATTCTACACTAAAGGGTAAACACACACATTCCCATGTTTCTCTTCTATTCCATTAATACGTTTTCCACCTGTATCAGTTTTTCCTACATTAATTTGTAATATTTTTCACTTACATCTTTAAACTTGGTAGGTGAGCTCTGAAACCTTTGTCATTTCTGTGAACAGCTGTTACCTTCTGCTTTGGTGTAAATGTTAGACAAGACAACAAACAGTCATCATAGGAAATGTGTAAATTGTCCCTGGAAAAACTATCGCTTTAGTACACTAGTTCAAAAATGACTAGTAGCAGCAAGTCCTCAGACCAACAAGTCAGACTCTGCAAGATACAGTCTTGTGACTTCATCAAAACAGATTGCATTTTTCCTAGTGGAAATTTAAATGTCTTAGTACATTTGTTGTTATGTTTTCCCAGAGTCCTTCTGACAGGATTATCTATGCATCTGTTAAGAGACTTTTTTCTTCCTCTTTTCATAAAATAGAACTAAGGTAAAAGAGTTGTGCACCCAGAATCCCAAATTTGGTTTTAATAGGAAGTACTTACTAGTAATGGAAAGAGGTGAAAGGCTGTTGTGAATAAGCAAACACACACACACACACACACACACACACACACACACACACACACACACACACACACACACACACACAGACACACAGACACTCACACACACACACACACACACACACACACACACACACACACACACACACACACACACACACACACACACACACACACACACACACACACACACACACACACACACACACACACACACTTGGACATGATGTTGCATTTACCAAGTTTGATTTATAAGTTAAAACTACAGCAACACAGCTTTAATGACAGAAAATGGAACACAATATACTAGAACAATGGCAGAAGCTAAAACAGCTTTTAGATACTTTACTATACGGCAATTTAAAACAACATGATAGAGCAATACATTTCACAGCTTTTAAAGTCATTAGTTGCTTACAAGAACGCTACACTTCTGTTCACTGTCTGTGTATTAACAGTGCTGAGTGTTTCATGGTTTGCAAAGACTGCAGACCAGTTGACCCCCCTACACCATTTTGTTCTGTAACTGGTATTACATGTAGCCAGTACATCTCCATGCACTACACAGAATTCTGACTGTTACTCTCGTTATGTGTTCCCTGACTGTTACTCTCGTTATGTGTTCCCTGACTGTTACTCTCGTTATGTGTTCCCTGACTGTTACTCTCGTTATGTGTTCCCTGACTGTTACTCTCGTTATGTGTTCCCTGACTGTTACTCTCTTTATGTGTTCCCTGACTGTTACTCTCGTTATGTGTTCCCTGACTGTTACTCTCATTATGTGTTCCCGACATGGATGCCAAGATCCACTTCTTGAGCATCGTGTCACTCCAATCTCAAGGTGAATTTCTTGGCATCCGTGTCTTGAACTCACAGTAAGTTGCTTATGATCAGCCACCTGTTTGTAATCCTCTGTCTCAAACATCCATTTATTTATTCTCTGATAGTTGATTTATTTTGAGTTATTGAGTTTATGGATTGTATTTTGTGGCACTCCTTCTGCAGAGTGCAAAGACTGTAATCCTGGAGAAGATGCTAGTCTATCCATAAACACACACCCACACCAAAACCCACACGACCCCTCCCCACACACAAACGCACACACATTTATTCACAGGCCAAATATATATCTACAAACAATTTGGGGAACTGCCAAGTTATCTATGTCATATTCCATCTTGCAGATGAACTGGAGTATCAAATTCCCTCAGGCAGCACTTATTGTGACCCAGCGCAACCCACCTGCTAGACATGTACCTTCTTAATAAAGTATGAATATCATCTGAGTATCTTAAAAATATGTTTGCATCGTTTACTATTTTACAATACCTTTCATCTTAATATTAGATTTTATATTGCCAATTCAATGCAGATTAGTTCCTGAATGCCTCAGGCATTTTATCACTGTGTTTACCCTCTGAGTTATTGAATTCCTTGAGCTGTTGTCTGTATTGCTGTAATGTTTCACATCTTTTCCCCTTCCTTAATATTCACTGTTGAGTTTTTTTCTGGAACTGGGATTTCCCATGTAAAAATTACATAAATGGTATCATTTTAACCCAAATTGTCCAAATTCAACAGCCATTCAGAGGTAACTTTAAAATGGGTTGCTTACCTCATAAATATAAACCAGTTCTGGATTATTTGTTTATTTATTCAGTTATTTATTTACTTTTCCTTTGGAGATTGGTCAGTGATCTCTCAAGGTAAATAAATCCATTTTCTTCTGTTTAAAGTCACAATATGAATTTTTCCTACAGAATTCCAGATGAAAAAATACAATGTCCATGTTTTTTATCTCCCAATATATAGGTACACAAGCATGCAAAACCTACAAGGTACGCTTTTAAGTGTGGTGTTATTTCTTTCCCTTGATGTGCCAGTCTATGTGGATTTCCATTTGAAGCCACTAGGTGGCAATGTGGCACTAGTATGAAAATCCTTACACAGCATAAATATACCAAAACATGCCCATGTTTTATGGGCAGTAATCTAATGGGGAACCAGGATTCTTCTCAGACCTATCCAGTAAATGCCATGAGTAACAAACACTGCTTCTTCTGGTAGAGAAGCCCATGGCAAATACTTTTTTTTGTCCAAGGAGCATGCAGAAATGATAAGATGGTAAGTGAAAGCTGTCAGAATCACTCACTGATCTGCAAATGTAACAGACTCACTCACAGCTTATTACTAAATTTCCTAGGTTATGCTTCCAGCCTTGTACACATAAAGCTCCAATGAACAGCCTTTCGTAGATAGATTAAAGTAAAAACCCCAAGTCGGCTTCACGCCTTCTATTTTAAAGTCAAGTATTAACATCAAATGCACACATGCCTTTCTTTATTTCAAAGCTAACTAGTAAGATTAAAAAACACTCTGTTTATGCATTAGTAAGTTTGTGTGTGTGCGTGTGTGTGTGTGTGTGTGTGTGTGTGTGTGTGTGTGTGTGTGTGCGTGTGTGTGTGTGTGTGTGGGGTCTGTATTAGTAACTCGAACGCTTACCTTATCGAATCCGTAAATGTTGACCTGTCCTTATCAAAATGCGAAAACATTGAATGTCCAGAAGAGCGAAACCGGAAACGTCAAATCGTCATGTTTGGCCTTCTGCCGTATAGCTCCGTAAGGTAAGTATGCGATAGTTACGGACCTTAGGGTTAGGGTGCAGGTTAAGGTAAGTGCATGGATGGTAATGTATGTTAGATTTAGTGTAGGGTTTTGTTAAGTGTATGTGTGTGGATTATTTAGATTGTTTGGGTTTAGCTTTTTAGGGTAAGTGTGCGATAGTTACGGACCGTAGGGTTAGGGTGCGGGTTAAGCTAAGTGCATACTTGGTGGTATATGTAAGATTTAGTGTAGGGTTAGAAATAGGGTTTAGTTTAGGGTTAGAAGTAGGGTTTTGGTTAGTGTATGTAGGTGGCTTAGTTTGTTTGTGTAGGTAGTATGTAGTGGGTGGTGGGGTGGGACACGTATGATAGTTCGATGTTTTGAATTTCACGATTTAAGGCATTCGGTGTTTATGTGGTTCGATGAGGATGGGTCGATGTTTAGGGATTCGATAAGGTAAGCGTTCATGTTTATAATATAGACCCGTGTGTGTGTGTGTGTGTGTGTGTGTGTGTGTGTGTGTGTGTGTGTGTGTGTGTGTGTGTGTGCGCATGTCTGTGTGACACAGGCTAAGAGGTATTTAATAGGTCAGTAGGCTGAACTACCAAAAATAAACAATAGAAATAAGCTTGGAACATCATCAAATCCCCAAATGACTTAGCCATCCTGCAGGAAGAGACTGAAATAAGCAACAGTGCACAAACCAAGTAACACATGAAGGTGAATGCTGTAAGCAGGAACGACACCAAAGGTATTGAAAATTAGACTTTACTTTAGCGCTTTCGTCAGGTAGATGACTTCATCAGAATATAACAATATTAACCAACATGGTTTAAATAATAGTCCTGGCCAATCATCTAGAAGGCATTACATCACATCCTCCTTATTCTTAAAAATATATGCAACAAATTTACATATACATGTTCAAAAATCAGTATAGAAATTATTGATACTATGAAAAAATACATAACTACAAATATATGTGAAAACCCTAATCAAAACATAATAATATTGTTAATAAAAGATGTTAATAAAATATGTTTCTGCATCATTTATAACATAAACATAGATTTCAATCTCAACACAGAGGACATAGAAATTCTATCATTCAACCCTGGAGGATGATAGGCATTTAATTTAATTTGCCACTTTAATTCCATAAACTCCAGGTAATCATCCACTGCCCCCCCCTCCCCCCACCGTGGTCCCAAATCAACCTGTTCTAATATAAAAAAATCTAAAAGAATGATTAGGCTTACTACTAATATGTTTATAAAGTGCATTTTTCTCATTCTTACGCTTAATATCATATAGGTGCTGATAAATTCTTAACGTAAGTGCATTTTTGGTTTTCCCCACATAGTAACTTTCACAAAGTTCACACACTGCTATGTAAACCACACCTTTACTATAGCAATAACATTTCTTCATAGTGGTTAAACATCCAAAGTTTTTTAATTTAATTTTAGTGGTATCGATGATATAGGGACATTGGGAACATCTTCCACATTTAAAAGTGCCACCCTGCCCTAAATTATATTTATTCCTTTCTAAGAGCCCTTTAAATGAAGTAGCCTTCTTATATACAACAATGGGTTTGGTGCCTACGTTTTCCTGCACTTCCAGATCAATATCAAAAATTTTCCAATATTTAAAAATAATATTCCTAATGTCATAAAAGTTGGAAGTAAATGTAAGGGTAAGTGTACGTCCGAAACCCAAAGGTCTGCTTTCTCTACCATCCTGACTACTAATATTAGCCTGGGCTAATAAAGAGAAAAAGTGGCCACTAATCCTCTTATTTTTAACTTCATTAGAGATATCAGTGACAAAGGTCTTAGGGTAACCTCTCCTTAAAAACATGATTTTCATTGTTTCATATTCCTTTTTAAATTCATCAAGGTCAGAGACCATCCTGACCAATCTCACATATTGATCTTTTACAAGGGCCTTCTTTTGGTGCAATGGGTGCCCACTTGCAAAATGCAGTAAAGAGTTAGAATAAGTTGGTTTCCTATATAGCTGGGAGGTAAAACAGTTGTTACTATAGTCTTTCCAAATGGTAACATCCAAATAATTGATGTAGTCTAATTCTTTATTAATAGTGAATCTCAGAAAACTGGTTGTACCATTAATATAAGTGAAAAACCTGTTCAGGTCATTTTCACTGTCATTCCAGAAAAGGACAATATTATCTAGGTATCGCCCATAAAATACCCATGATGTCCTAAACTCGGAATTGAAAACAAATAGGTCCTCCCACTGTGCTAACACAATATTAGCAAAAACTGGAGCACAGCACGCAACCATTGCAACTCCTTGCCTTTGTTTAAACAAATGCCCCTCAAAAGTAAGAAAATTGTTTTCCAATACAATTTGCATACATGTCCGAATTGTTAGTATAGTCTCATGATTAAATGCAGTATTAGCACATAAAAATTCATAAAACCACTCTAAACCTAACTGGTGTGGAATAACTGAAAATAGGTCACATACATCAATAGTAGCCAGAATAAGGTTCTTGTCAAACATACCTTGTTCAATTTTCCTGAGAAAGTCCCATGAGTCCTTTATCACTGAGGTGCAACTATCAAGAACATTTTTAACTTTACCGTCAATGAATTTGGCAATACTAAAAGTTTTAAAGCCTTAGCGACCACAATTGGTCGCAATGGTGGGTTGGGGATAGATTTATGTATTTTTGGTATACCAAAAATTGTTGGAATTCTGGGGTGTTTAGTCACTAAAAATTCATAAGTCTCTAAAGTAATTTGCCCATTAAGTAACAATTGTTCCAAATCCAAATCAATATTACAATAAGCCAAATTAATTTAATTACATGAGACCTCCAAGTAGACTTCACTATAAAGCAATTCAAACATCTTGCTATTGTAATCATCCAGATTCATCATAACCAAACCCCCACCCTTATCTGGCTTCATTATTTTAATGTCACTCTGCTCAAGAATTTCTTTAAGTAGCGTTGCTTCTCTACTATTAAGATTTTGTATGCCAATAACATTGTTTCTCTTGTCTAATAATGTTCTAATATCAGCTTCACATAAACCTTCAAAAAGTTGTACTAAAGGGTGTGTCGAGGAAAGAATGTACTAGGCCTCCGAAGGACTAAAGAATTTGTCACAGTGTTAGAATTAGGCAAGAATAAAGCTAAATTCATTTTCCTAATAAAACGCTTCAACTGTAAAATAGTGTCAACAATACATCCTTTCCTTTCTGGTACAAAGTTCATCCCCTTGGAAAGTAAGTCAGCCCACTCAGTGTTTATTGGGACCTGGCTATAGTTGTAAATGCTAAAGCCATCAATTTCATTAAGAACAATAATACATTTATTACTGTTGGTAGTATCACAAACATTATTTATCTCCGATATGAACCCCATTTCCCCCTCCGTGGGGATTCCCGAAAGTTGTTCCCATACTTGTAATAATCCTGCCTCTGGTTCCTTACTCTCTCCGATCTCCGTAGGGTAGGTTGCTCTAAAGGGGATTCAGCATTAATAATATCCTGTTCATATACTTCAATGTCATGCCCTCCTGTTTGTGAGTTAATATTATCCCTAATTTGACTTTGTTGCCCCCTCTGTGGTTCTGGGTAAGCTTTCCCTTCCTCATAATCCATTTTGTCCCTCAACAACTTTCTCTCTTTCCTATTTTTCAATTCATCAAGCTCAATATTAACATTGTTAAACACAACATTAAAATAATTTCTTTTTTCATCAAATAAAAGATCGCTTTTTATACTAGAGTCCAACTGGTTAATATCTCTTAACAATAAAGACAGTTTCCTGTTATTATCTGTAATTAATATTTGTCATTATTCACAACCTGAACAAAAAGAAGAAAAATGCACCGAGCTGACACACTATAAACGTTTATTCAAAACACAAAAACAAAAAATATGTATAGGTGAGCGCTTTCACAACATAAAGTTGCTTCATCAGACAACAGTAAAGAGCCTACACACTATTTAAATAGCCATATATCCATTACTCAATTAACTAATTAAGACTTACAAGCTGTGTAAAATCAGAAACAAAGAAACTTGTCACAGTAAATACTACAATAGAAAAATTGCTATACATATTGTAATGTAAACACAAGCAATTATACTAAAACATCGATATAAAAGCATATTAAATAAAGTATACAGTGTATAAAACCATATATATACAGTATTAAAAACACAAACAACACAGAAAATTGAAAAATATTAGTAAACATATAGAGTGCTGGAGGCATCTTAAAATACCTTATAAAAAACATCTTAAAATCAGTGCATGAGTGGTCTAGCCTTTAGAAAGGGAACCTAATGTATTTGCAGCATTCAAACCAGGAAATTTCTCAGCATTAAGCTTCAATATCCATTTTTGCTCATGCCCCTCTGTAATGTTTTCTATATCACCACCCCTGGGGTTCCTATAAATATGATGCAAAACTAAAAACTTGAAAGAATGAGAATGATCATTAGACATAACATGACAGGCCAAAGCATTAGATTGTTTACAATTGGTAATATCTCTCACATGTTCTAAAATACGATCTTTTAACATTCTATTTGTTTTGCCTACATAATAAGCATGACCTTGTTGACAAAAACAAAAATACACAACATCAGTAATTCTACAATCTGAATATTGGTTAGAATGTAATGAAAATTTCCTAGTGGGGTGCACATAGTTATTTTTACTAAAAATAAACTGGCAGGCACTACAATTCCTACACGTGAAGGTTCCACGGCGAGCAGAAAAACTTGGCGTGTTACGTACTTCTCCATGACAAAGATGTTAAGTGACTTACTATTCTTAAAACTAAAATGTGGAATCTGTCCAACTTTGTCTACAAGGCTAGGAACTTCTTGTAAGAGGTACCAGTATTTCTTAACATACTGATTAATATTGCTGGAAAACTGAAAGACCACTCTAAAATCATTCCTATCTGTGACACTAGATCTTTCATCTACAGTGGCCTTGTTATTATTGTAATAAGGTTTACACCTAGTATCTCTTAACTTCCAGGCATCATATATTGTATTATCAATATGTGCACTGGAGTATCCCCTAGCCATAAACTCAATTTTCAAATTATTCAGCGCAACTACTGCATCATCATCCCTGTTATGTAACCTACGTGTCCTAAAAACTTGACCTCTCAACACATTCCTAGGAATGTGTCTAGGGTGCATACTAGATTTGTGCAGCAATGTATTCTTTCTAGTCGGTTTGTGGTACGTGTTGCTGCAGAGATAATTCAAGTCGGATTTACTAATCTTCACGTCAAGAAAACTGATATCTGTGGCTGAACTCTGGTATGTAAACCTTAGGAAATCAGTTGTTGAATGTAAGTAGACCAAAAATTGGTCTAAATCAGAGCCAGAACCCTTCCACAACATAAAAATGTCATCTACAAATCTAACATACCACAGTATTTGTCCAAAAAATTGATTAATAGCAGACAAAACATTTTACTCTTCCCAACTAACCAATGCTAAGTTGGCATAGCTGTTAGCACAAGCAGTGCCCATTGCCACACCAACTTTTTGCAGGAAAAACTGTTCTTGGAACATATCAATATTATTTTCTAAAATGATTTGTAGTAGGGTGCAACCTAGCTGTATCTTATTATTGGTCAATAGTCAATGCACAGTAAGGAAGTCTCTAATACTATCAATACCCCAGGTATTCGGTATACTGGTAAACAAAGATTCTATATCCATTGTCACAAGAACAAATTCTTCATCTCTATATACAGTCTCCATCCTATCATGTAACCATTGTAAAAACATCTTAGTATCCTTCAAAATAGTATAACAATTATCCAAAAAAACACATAAAGTCCCTTCTACATATATAGAAAGGGGTTCAGTGCACCAACCGGTGCCTAAAACAATAGATCGCATTGGTGGAGATAGCAAATCCTTATGAATTTTAGGTAGGCCATATATTCTGGGAACAATAGGCTTGTGAACACTAAAATACTTAAAAAGTGAGTTATCAATCAAATTAGTGATCAATAAATCAAAAATTAAAAAAGAAACTTTATCTATAATGGCATTCACCATAGGTTTAGAAATACATTGATATGTACTAGTATCAAGTAACAGTTTCTCCATTTGTGTAATATATAAATCTTTGTCTAATAAAACAATGCCGTCTCCCTTATCGACCTGTTTAATGATCAATGAATGTAGACTTTTTAAATCTTGCAATGCTCTATGCTCTCCAATAGTCAAATTGTAGAATGACAAGTTACAAACAGAAGAAGCATTCAACTCCCTAAAGGCAATCTCACATGCATCAATAAACCATTGAATACCTGTAGGTGTAGCCAGAATAAAGGTGCTAGGTTGTTTATACATACAAGCTTGATTATATGAATTTGTAATACCTGCAGGGAAAATACATTTTAGAGATAGGTTCCTACCCAAAAGTCTTAGATCTTTTAGCCTTTCTGCAGGATCAGCCCTCCTAACAGGAATAAAGGATAAGCCTTTATTAAGTAAACTGAGCTGTTCCATAGTTAAACTAAAAGAGGAAATATTGAAAACTAAACCTGAGTCTATAGACATCTCTTCTTGGGTTGCTGAACAGCTCTGTCAGTTGTATGAGTCCTGGATACTTTGTTGTTGTAAGTTAGGCTTTTGGAACGAACTCTGTAAGGCGGTGCTGCCTTCAGCGAGAAATCGCCCTTCTTTGAGCCGTCTAAAAAAACGCTGATATCTTTCTTGCTACCAGATGATGAAGTATCATTGCCAGCAGGTGTGTTTAGAATACTAGAAGTATGCGACGTAACTGTCGATGCATATGAGGATTTCATAGTGTTGAAAGACTATTCTCCAACAACAGGAGTTGCAGAATTACCTAAAACAGTAGAAGAAGCTTGTACATTCAAGGCAACATGCTGAGCATTCGTAGGCATGGACGCCATGGCTGGGCGATCAGCCGGAATACCGGAAGTCAAACCGGAAGCGCTAGCTGCACTTTCTGATGTATTAATAGTGTTCGAGACAGAAATCAAAGTGCCATTACCTAGATTAGGTCTACTTATAGCTTCTTTAGGCCAAGAGAACACATTCTTGGCAAAATCTGTTTTATCTCTATTAAGCTTAGATAACATAACAGTCTGCAGTTTCTTTTTGTATGCGACAATATTGTCCTGTAGTTGACTCATTTTGTTCAAAGTTATGTCACACGAAAAGCTATCTGTAATTTTAGATTCTAGATTGATGATCTGTGACTTCAAATCTGCTTCTATAGGTAGAAAGAATTTCAATAAAAGTTCCATATACTTGGAGCTAAATTGCAAGTTCAATTCTTGCCACTTACGAAGTAAAACTGGATATGCATCCCCATAGGTGGGCATATTCAATATTCTCAATCCACGTGGAATAATCTTAGCTTCCAATGAAGCTTGCAAATGCAGTCACTGCCATTGTAACCTTTTATATTTGTACATCAGGTTCTCCAGACTTTTATATTGCTGAAAAAACTCAGGTAAACGTTGATTTATGGAAAATGTATCATTCACATCAGCATGTGTCTCCAAATTCAGTAATGGATTATCTGGAATGTCCAAAATCCTTAAAAAGTGATGATGCTGTCCACTCATGGACTGTTCAATTGTAGTATCCTCCATTAAATTGTGTGCCCCTTGACCGAATAAAGGAAAAAATAGTAACAAACTGAAACGGTCGTGGGTAAAGGCAAGGTGCAGAAGAAGCCCAAACAAAAAGAAGAAAAATGCACCGAGCTGACACACTATAAACGTTTATTCGAAAGACAAAAACAAAAAATATGTATAGGTGAGCGCTTTCAAAACATAAAGGTGCTTCATCAGACAACAGTAAAGAGCCTACACACTATTTAAATAGCCAAATATCCATTACTCAATTAACTAATAAAGACTTACAAGCTGTGTAAAATCAGAAACAAAGAAACTTGTCACAGTAAATACTACAATAGAAAAATTGCTATACATATTGTAATGTAAACACAAACAATTATACTAAAACATCGATATAAAAACATATTAAATAGCGTATACAGTGTATAAAACTGTCAAAGGAAAAATCTTCAAAGACCAATACACGTAAGGTTCAGTTAAGGCACTTTAATTTACTTGCAGCAAGGAGACAAATGCATGCAAATACAAGGATTTGTCTAACTACTAACAGGAAGTATGTTCATTCTTATACTGTTTTACAAGACATGGCCTTCTAAGCTGACGTAATCAAACACAACTTTAAGCATTGTACTACAGCAGGTGTTACTTCAGATTTTCTGCTGACATGACTAGATTTGTGAGAAACTTTTCAGAAAAACAACCTGGCCTTGGTGACCAGTACTTCATTTACAAGTGTCTATTGTACACTGTTACTTTTCAAGGTACTTTTCTAATACAGATACAAGCAAATGCTGATTGCAGTTCATATTTTCAAGCAGGCTTTGTCCTAATTATCTGTTATTTCTACAGCTGTGTATGTTCTCATAGCACAGCGGAACTTCTCGTCTGAGTTTCATATAAGCAGTATTTTTCTATTCATTATTTTCCTAACGCAAGCAAAAATCATCTGCTTCTCAGTAAATTTCCAAGGCACAAGCAAGATTTAGCTGACAGTACAAGGTCAAAAAGCAACTGCAGTTTGTACAGATTTATGCAGTATGAAACAGAATAAATGTGTTAACTCTTTTCAAGTTCTAAATGCACTAAGCATATTGCTAATACACACATTAATACATATTTCTCTAGCATTTCCCCCCCCATTAATACTTTTATTCTACTTTCAAAATAAGCATAAACAGTTTGCTTTCTTCTCCAAACCTCTTCCACTCAGGATTTGCAGTTAAGGGAGTCATTCAGTTTAAACTTATGAAAGCATTTTTAGTCTTTTAACAGTTCTTCAAACTCAGTACTTTGATATAAGGTTTCAGAAACCGACATGTCTATAAGGTCTTTAATCAGTCTTTTCATGCAGGGGATACCACAACAAACACATACTCCCAGTAGGAGCATACCTACACAAATGGCAATCAGGATGTTCATTAGGATGGTACCCCACCCCCCAAACCATTTCTGGAAAAAGTCCATCAGTGGGTTTGGGCCTGGTTTGGTCATGGCCAACACTTGCTGAATTATCTCAAGATGATTGTCTATCTTGTGTTTATGGTCAGGAATATACGAACAGCATTCTTCTTGGATTAAAGTGCATGTACTTCCTCTCGCCGCTAGGGTGAAGTCAAGAGCCATGCGGTTTTGGAGCACTACAGTTCTCATAGCATTCAGTTCATCAGTCACCAATTCGAGAGCAGAAAAAGTTGCGTTGCTCATTACTTTGAGAAGTTTTGACAGTTTTCTCAGCTCCCAGATTGATTTCACTGCTCCATATGCTGGTAATATGTCTGCCCATGATATAACGCTATCACTCAAGTCCATGTGTGTCAGTCCTTTGCCTAGAGAGTGATGGTCTTTCCAACACGCATCGATTTGTCCCACTGGATTTACAGGTTTCTTGATGACTTCTTGGACATTTCGAATTTTCCCATGAGGCAAAACTGCAGTGTGTCGTATGGCCGGAACCAGGTAACCCAAAAAACAACTTCCGGACCAATTCTCAGGTAACCATTTGTATGCCTTTCTACCACACACAAAATAACAATCCTCTACTTTAGTAGTAACCTTGCTATGAATATGCACTCGCCCTGCATGAAACATTTTTCTATCAATTATAGACAGCTGTTTATAAAGAACAGAATTATGTTTTACTTCATCAAGTGTTTTGTGCATCAATCCAAGAAATGAATCATAGTTTGTATTACAATAAAGATCTACTTTGTTTCCTTTAGTATAACATCTATAAGGAACAGTCACATTGCAATTGCTCCAACCCACCTGAACAGTATCATTCTTATAAAAACACACAGTTCCCTTTTGTGGAACAGACAAGTGAAATGCTATTTTATCTTGTGCTGTAATGGTTGAGATATCATAAATCAAGTTCTCCCAGGTCTCATTGACCCCTAGGGGGACTGTAGTCATTAATAACCCCCCGTATGCTGTCGGCAAAGCTGTGCAAATCCAGCAATTCGAAACATTGAAAGTCTCAGCATACACATATTTAATTGCGTGGTAAGTGTTAAAGTATGAATGCCAGTTTATGAGTAACGCTTCACGTTTATTCAGTTCAGTCTGTGTGGCTGGGAAAAGAAAAGGCCACAACAAAAAGATTATTGTCACAAATACAGTTAACAGGATGATTATGCAATACTTCTGAGGAAAGGGTTGTTCTGCATTCCTGTTTCTTCTGGACTCTATCATTTTTGCTCTTGGCATGTTACAAGATTTTTGTCTAGTTCAAAGTCTTTAACTAATTTACAGTGCGTCAGGTGGATCCAAGAGGCACGCTCCACGATCTTGACTGCAGTGGGTGTTGACAAAAGCACTTGATATGGACCTTCCCACTTTGGAGATGCCCAATTCTTCTTTTTGACCACCTTCAGCCAGATCCAAGTTCCAGGGGGCACTGCCACTTTTGACGGTCTGGTTCATTCTTTATCTGAAACAGAATTTAACTGCAACAAATGTTTAGAATTTAATAACTTACGCATATACTCTGCTAATTTACCATCAGCTTCCTGGTCTGCGGGCATGAGAGATTTCCACTGAGGTATATAGTAAGCCCTTCCAAAGAACTTTTCAAAAGGAGTCAATCCTTTTGCATTCGGAATAGTTCTCATGCTCAACAGTGCCAGGGGCAAACAGTACATCCAATTTCTCTGTGTTTCTGATAGTAACTTTTCTGAGCTTACTCTTTAAAATCCCATTATGCCTCTCTACTAGCCCTGCTGATTGAGGGTGATACACACAATGATTTTTTAAAGAAATTCCGAAATATTTACTTAGCTGTTGTATGGTCTGATTCACGAAGTGCGTGCCATTGTCACTGTAGATCCTTTCCGGAATGCCGAATCTAGGGATGATTTCTTTGACAAGGACTTTGGCTACCGTTGTAGCATCTGGATTTTTAGTCGGAAAGGCTTCCATGTATTACATATCTACAATGACAAGACAATACTTCTTATTTTCACATTTATTCAACAATATGAAATCCATACAGATAGTATGAAATGGATACGGTGGTGTAGGGAAACTCCCTTGCTTGGGCTTTAATGCCCCTTGTGCATGATGTTTATTACAGGTGTGGCATAACGAACAGAATTTTTTAGAGTAATTTGAAAAGCCATATGTCGTGAACACTCGGTTCACCAGCTGTACCATCCCCCCTGTTGAGACATGGCTCTGCCCATGGCTCAACAAAGCTGCATATGTAAACAAATTAGATGGCAATATCGGTTTCCTTTCTTTAGAGACGTACAGCCCCTTTTCGAGAATTGCTCCTCGTTTTACCCATCTTTGTTTTTCAGTTTGCGTAGTAAGTGTTTGCATTGTCTTTAACATTTCTAAGTCTAAAATCTCAGAGGGTTGTAATTCCTCATTCAAAAGAAATACTTCTGAAGCTGCCTGCTTTGCAGCTGTATCAGCTCTCGCATTACCTTTTGAAATCCTATCCTGTTGCTTGGTATGAGCTGTGCATTTACAAATAGCTACTTTCTGAGGTAACTGAATAGATTCTAAAAGATCTAAAATAAACTGTGCATGATTAATCAGTTTGCCAGTAGATGTTATCATTCCTTGATTTTTCCACTGTTGTGCAAAAACATGTACAGTAGAAAAAGCGTATTGGCTGTCTTTAAAAATGTTCACACATTTACCCTTTGCTAAGGTACATGCCCGTGTCAAGGCAATCAATTCTGCTGCCTGTGCAGATAAACTGTGTGGCAAAGATTTTGCTTCTATAATGTCTGTGTCAGAAACTACTGCATATCCTACTAGGTTCTGTCCTGCAGGACCCCTTTTGCATGAGTCGTCCATGTAGTATGTCACCTCGGCATCATCCAAGGTAACATCCGTAAGGTCTTTTCTAGGCAGTGTCTTTTGCTCAATCACCTGCAGGCAGCTGTGTGGTGTGCCATCTGCAGGGGTTGAGCAAGGTAGAAGGGTTCAAAGTTGTACATCGTTCAGTTGTCATATGAGGTTGGCTCAACAATATAGTCATACAGGAAAGATGCCTAGCAGGGGAAAGATATGCTACCTTTTCTTGTAGTAAAATAATCGTGACTGCATGAGGCACTCTCAGTGTGAGAGGGTGGAACAACACTACTGAGGCCGAAGCCTGTACTGCCATTGCAGCTGCAACTACTGCATGTACACAGTGAGGTAAAGACCGTGCCACTGGGTCCAATTGTGATGAATAATAAGCAATAGGGCGTTGCTTGTCCCCATGCTGCTGTGTTAATACTGATGTCATATAACCTTGCTTACAATCTACAGTTTGGAAAAAACGTTTATGATAGTTTGGTAATCCCAAAACCAATGAGGACGCTATTAACTGTTTCAGTTTGCAGAAGGCAGATTCTGCTTCTGGTGTCCATTGTAACAAATCCTGTGCTGCCATAGACTTTTTATAAATCAGGTTAGTCAGTGGTGCAGATTCCAAGGCATAGTTTGGAATCCAACTCCGACAAATATTAGTTGTACCCAGGAAGGACATAATTTTCTTCTTGGTAGTGGGTTTTGGTGCTTGTAAAATTGCTATTTTTCTGTCCTCATCTAATGTTCTACCCTCCTTGGATATTACATATCCTAGGTGTTTAACTTGTTTTTTCCAAATCTGCAGTTTATTTTTGTTTACTTTATGTCCTTCAGTGGCTAAAAATTGTAATAGCGCTATGGTATCTTCTTTACAATCTTGCTGGGTGGGGGATGCCAGCAGGATATCATCAACATAAAGCAAAATCTGACTACCTCTCAGTGGGGGTAAACCCCGCTAAGTTGCTTGCCATTTCTTGTGAGAATATTGTTGGACTTTCACAATACCCCTGTGGTAGTCGCGTATATGTGTACCTTTTCTCCTGAAATGTGAATGCAAACCAATGCTGGCTGTCAGGGTGTATCGGTATCGAAAAGAACGCATTGCTGATATCTACCACAGAAAAATATTTCTGTTGAGGTTTTAAATCATTCAACAGGTTGTGTGGGTCTGGCACCATAGGTGCCCTTGGTATTACTGCGTCATTTACAGCTTGTAAATCTTGGACCATACGCCACTCCCCATTCACTTTCTTAACAGGAAATAAGGGTGTGTTACATGGTGAATCAGGAGATTTAACCAGCACCCCTTCCTTAAGTAAAGCTGCTATAATAGGTTTGATTCCTACCTCTGCATCTTTTCTTAAGGGATACTGTCTTTTTTGTGGTCTAAATGCTGACTTTGGCGTAATAGTAACTGGTCCCGCTGTACAAATAAGTCCTACATCTGATTTTCCTGTTGACCAGAGAGTTTCTGGTATATTCTGTAAGGCATTCTCTTCCTCCTTCAATAGGAGTGCTAATCAGCTGTCCTTGCTAGACTGCAAGTGTACAGCTGGGTGGGTCTGGGTTATCCATTTCAGCTTCTGCACTTGTATTCCTTGTTCTGACAGTTCTAACTCTGTCTGTTTTTCCCATCTCGTGACTTTTTCTCCTAAGTCTACTCATTTTGCATTCTTGTCCTTAGTTAAGCTACATGTGGTAAGCGATTAGATTTATAGAGTGCAAAGAACTCCTGGGGCAATGAACAGCTGGCTACACTGTTCCCTTCTGTGTCCTAGTACAGATTATGTAATATTAATCTGTTTGCACGATTTCTAAACAATTCTTTCTCATATTCCTTATCAGGTCCTGGTGTATTACAATAATACAGAGGACAGTGCAACAAATGCTGTTTATCAATGTCAAGGGAGGGGAACTTGCTGATGGCTACGTTCATCAACTCTTCGGTCACTGCCCCTTGACCAGTCGTAACCAAGTCCTGGCTGTACCAATAAAACATTCCACCCTCCGACTGCACTGCAAAGGTATCAATTTGTCGCTGTGCTTCCATACCCTGCATAGTCGGAACTACTGCTATACAAAATAGCTGCATAAGGTCTCTGCCCAAGAGGTTTACTGGGCATTTTGCAGATACAACAATTTTGCTTTTCTGGGTCAATCCTGAAACAGGATCAGTTATCACAATATTATGGGAGAGGGGCTTCCGATACAGCTGTCCATTAGCTGCTTTCAGTAATATGTAATCAGGTGACTGTGAGTTCTCTGGCAGTTTGGAGGTATGTATCAGGGTCCGTGAGGCCCATGAGTCAAACAAAAATGTGACTTCCCTCCCTTCTACCAGGAGTGTGACTTCTGGTTTTGTGTCTGCCAAATAGAGCTCTAAGCTCAATAAAGCCAAATCCAATATTTCATTTTCTTCACTATCCATGACTTCTTGCACTTCCTCTATTTCTTCTGTCACATTCTCTGCTCCCTCTATCACATTTTCATTTGTCCCTTGTCTGCTATCCCCTTCTAGTGATTCCTGACTCACCCTCCTTATCCTCCGTGGTTGCCTTCTTATTTTTCTTGCAATCCCTTGCCAAGTGTCCATTCTTACCGCATTTAAAACATTCACCCCTTTTCTTTCACCCATCAAAGTCCTCTGATCATTGATCAGATTGTTTGTTTCCCTGGGCATTTCTCTTGCCCTTTTTCCCGGACTGTACTACATATACTTCTGCTCCATCTTCTACAGAAAATACTTGGGCTTTCTTTTTCTTTTTGCTATTAAAATGCCTTTCGGCATGTCTAGCAAATTCAAGCAATGACTGTAATCTGCTTGTACGATGATCTGCCATGTGTTTTGTAATGAAACTGCTTATAGGTGCAATACTGCCTTTCAAAAATGCATTCTTTAACTGCTGCTCATATGGGGAATCGTGTGTCTGATCTTCAGGAACCTGCATTCCACAATGGTTATTAAAACATTATAATAGTCTGGCATAATATCGGTCAATAGCTTCACCTTTCTGTTGGATGCATTGATTAATGCAAGTCCAGTCTGCCCTAGGCTTCCATTTCTCAGAGATTCGGTCTGTAAGACCTTTCACTCTGTTGTCTAACTCTGCGCTGCTATGTGGGAGGGGCCTGAGTGCAATATCACGGGAATTCCAGTCACCACTAATCATGTGCCAATCTGGTCCCACAATTTGTCTGACTACTTTTTCTACCTCTTCTCTGTTTAAATTATAACTCAGCCTCATTCCTTGCAAATCTAAGAACTTTCTAAAATTAACTTTTGGATGGGGAATTCCCTCAGTGGCTTTTCGGATGTCTTCCGGAGTCCAGGGTCTATACACTAGAATAGTTGGGTCCTGACCTTCTTGCCCTGCCTGAGGATTAGGCACTTCTATAAGTGGGCATATTTCTTCTTCACTCATATATCGTGAATTTCTACCCATTTGATATAACTCAATGTCCCCTTTTGAGTTTCCTGCCCGTGTTCGAGACCTGGTTTCGACGGGATCTCTAATAAACGGTTTTGCTTTTGTAGTGTCTCTACTCATAGTGACAGCAGGATATCGCAGGGGTGGACTAACTTGGTCACTTGCCTCATATTCCGGTAAGGGAGGTGGAGGGGCTGATGCTATTACTAAATTATTGTCCTCCTTATCTAAAAACATTGCTTTTGAATTATTCTTTTGTTCCCTTCGGTTTCTTCCTCAATCCACCTGTGTGCCTGAGAAATTCCTAATTGATGTTGCTTTTTTACCCGACCTTTAGAATTGGTTTTAAGCTGTTTGACAAGTTTGACAAGTGAGGATTTTTCTAGTTTACCATCAAATTCATACTTATTAACCCATTTTGACTAGTATTTAATATTATCAGCATGCTGTGACTGCATGTATTTTGCGTCTTCGGTTAACGGAGGATTTTGGGACCTTTTTGTACAATTATTACCCATTTTGTTCTACCCTTTGAATCGTTATGTAACACCTTATTTTTACGTGGTACCACAGATATTTTTATAGTCTCTTCAGAATGACTGCTTACCTGCTCTGTTTCCCTGATCTATGACAAGACAGCAATCTTTCTGTCCCTGACTTATAAACAAAGTCTCTAAACAGAACAAATACAGATCTAGTCCCTGATCTAAAACAGAAAAGAAGGTAGATTCACCTTACCTGAGCCTTCGTGATTGACCACCTGGTTCCAGTAAACCCATCCTTCAGTCGCAGATCAGAAAGTGGCTGGCCTCGTTTGTACGACAATTCAGTCGGAGGACTTTTCAAATAAGAAGAACTGGTGTGGTTTTTTCCCCATACGGTTTCAAGCCACCTGGCCTTTCTGATCCGAGGCGAAGTGAAGGTTTCCAGTCTGAAGGACCAATCTGTCAAAGGAAAAAACTTCAAAGACCAATACATGTAAGGTTCAGTTAAGGCACTTTAATTTACTTGCAGCAAAGAGACAAATGCATGCAAATACAAGGATTTGTCTAACTACTAACAGGAAGTATGTTCATTCTTATACTGTTTTACAAGATATGGCCTTCTAAGCTGACGTAATCAAACACAACTTTAAGCATTGTACTACAGCAGGTGTTACTTCAGATTTTCTGCTGATATGACTAGATTTGTGAGAAACTTTTCAGAAAAACAACCTGGCCTTGGTGACCAGTACTTCATTTACAAGGTTCTATTGTACACTGTTACTTTTCAAGGTACTTTTCTAATACAGATACAAGCAAATGCTGATTGCAGTTCATATTTTCAAGCAGGCTTTGTCCTAATTATCTGTTATTTCTACAGCTGTGTATGTTCTCATAGCACAGCGGAACTTCTTGTCTGAGTTTCATATAAGCAGTATTGTTCTATTCATTATTTTCCTAACTCAAGCAGAAATCATCTGTTTGTCAGTAAATTTCCAAGGCACAAGCAAGATTTAGCTGACAGTACAAGGTCAAAAAGCAATTGCAGTTTGTACAGATTTATGCAGTATGAAATAGAATAAATGTGTTAACTCTTTTCAAGTTCTAAATGCACTAAGCATATTGCTAATACATACATTAATACATATTTCTCTAACAAAAAACACACACACATATATATATATATATATATATATATATATATATATATATATATATATATATATATATATATATACAGTATTAAAAACACAAACAACACAGAAAATTGAAAAATATTAGTAAACATATAGAGTGCTGGAGGCATCTTAAAATACCTTATAAAAAACATCTTAAAATCAGTGCATGAGTGGTCTAGCCTTTAGAAAGGGAACTAATGTAGTTGCAGCATTCAAACCAGGAAATTTCTCAGCATTAAGCTTCAATATCCATTTTTGCTCATGCCCCTCTGTAATGTTTTCTATATCACCACCCCTGGGGTTCCTATAAATATGATGCAAAACTAAAAACTTGAAAGAATGAGAATGATCATTAGACATAACATGACAGGCCAAAGCATTAGATTGTTTACAATTGGTAATATCTCTCACATGTTGTAAAATATGATCTTTTAACATTCTATTTGTTTTATTTATTATTGACCAATAATAAGATACAGCTAGTTTGCACCCTACTAGAAATCATTTTAGAAAATAATATTGATATGTTCCAAGAACAGTTTTTCCTGCAAAAGGTTGGTGTGGCAATGGGCACTGCTTGTGCTAACAGCTACGCCAACTTAGCATTGGTTAGTTGGGAAGACCATAATGTTTTGTCTGCTATTAATCAATTTTTTGGACAAATACTGTGGTATGTTAGATTTGTAGATGACGTTTTTATGTTGTGGAAGGGTTCTGGCTCTGATTTAGACCAATTTTTGGACTACTTACATTCAACAACTGATTTCCTAAGGTTTACATACCAGAGTTCAGCCACAGATATCAGTTTTCTTGACGTGAAGATTAGTAAATCTGACTTGAATTATCTCTGCAGCAACATATACCACAAACCGACTAGAAAGAATACATTGCTGCACAAATCTAGTATGCACCCTAGACACATTCCTAGGAATGTGTTGAGAGGTCAAGTTTTTAGGACACTTAGGTTACATAACAGGGATGATGATGCAGTAGTTGCGCTGAATAATTTGAAAATTGAGTTTATGGCTAGGGGATACTCTAGTGCAAATATTGATAATGCAATATCTGATGCCTGGAAGTTAAGAGATACTAGGTGTAAACCTTATTACAATAATAACAAGGCCACTGTAGATGAAAGATCTAGTGTCACAGATAGGAATGATTTTAGAGTGGTCTTTCAGTTTTCCAGCAATATTAATCAATATGTTAAGAAATACTGGTACCTCTTACAAGAAGTCCCTGGCCTTGTAGACAAAGTTGGACAGATTCCACATTTTAGTTTTAAGAACAGTAAGTCACTTAAACAACATCTTTGTCATGGAGAAGTACGTAACAAGCCAAGTTTTTCTGCTCGCCGTGGAACCTTCCCGTTTAGGAACTGTAGTGCCTGTCAGTTTATTTTTAGTAAAAATAACTATGTGCACCCCACTAGGCAATTTTCGTTACATTCTAACCAATATTCAGATTGTAGAACTACTGATGTTGTGTATTTTTGTTTTTGTCAACAATGTCATGCTTATTATGTAGGCAAAACAAATAGAATGTTAAAAGATCGTATTTTAGAACATGTGAGAGATATTACCAATTGTAAACAATCTAATGCTTTGGCCTGTCATGTTATGTCTAATGATCATTCTCATTTTTTCAAGTTTTTAGTTTTGCATCATATTTATAGGAACCCCAGGGGTGGTGATATAGAAAACATTACAGAGGGGCATGAGCAAAAATGGATATTGAAGCTTAATGCTGAGAAATTTCCTGGTTTGAATGCTGCAACTACATTAGTTCCCTTTCTAAAGGCTAGACCACTCATGCACTGATTTTAAGATGTTTTTTATAAGGTATTTTAAGATGCCTCCAGCACTCTATATGTTTACTAATATTTTTCAATTTTCTGTGTTGTTTGTGTTTTTAATACTGTATATATATGGTTTTATACACTGTATACTCTATTTAATATGCTTTTATATCGATGTTTTAGTATAATTGCTTGTGTTTACATTACAATATGTATAGCAATTTTTCTATTGTAGTATTTACTGTGACAAGTTTCTTTGTTTCTGATTTTACACAGCTTGTAAGTCTTAATTAGTTAATTGAGTAATGGATATTTGGCTATTTAAATAGGGTGTAGGCTTTTTACTGTTGTCTGATGAAGCAACTTTATGTTGTGAAAGCGCTCAGCTATACATATTTTTTGTTTTTGTCTTTCGAATAAATGTTTATAGTGTGTCAGCTCGGTGCATTTTTCTTCTTTTTGTTTGGGCTTCTTCTGCACCTTGCCTTTACCCACGACCGTTTTAGTTTGTTACTATAATTCACAACCTTGCCTGTTAAAAACTGCAACAGTTCTTTATGTAAATGCGAGTCTTTCTGCAGCCCAGTGGATACTTCCACAAGCGTAGCCCTTTGGGACTTGTTCTCGTTTTATACATTCCAGTAAATATTCATTTTCCAATTGGAGTCTCTTATACTTCGATAATAAATCTTTAAAATTAAAAAAACTGCTGGTCTAATGTCCCCTGGTTGCCAACATTAATACCTCTAGTTTGGTTAAGTCCGAACTCAGTTTTAAGCCATTGCTCCACTGAAATGTTCGTATTTTCATCATGACATGGTACGTGTGTGTTCTGCGTCAGTGAAGCAATTCCATTTGAATAATTAGAACCTGAACTGCCCTCACCTACGTCACCATGACAACTCCTGGCCAAAGAACTAGTTGCCATGGCGATGTAGGCGAGGGCAGAATACACGTGTATTACATCATGACAAAAATACAAACATTTCAGTGGAGCAATGGTTTAAAACTGAGTTCGGACTTAACCAAACTAGCGGTATTAATGTTGGCAACCAGGGGACATTAGACCAGTAACTTTTTAATTTTAAAGATTTATTATCGAAGTATAAGAGACTCAAATTGGAAAATGAATATTTACTGGAATGTATAAAATGAGAACAAGTCCCAAAGGGACTACGCTTGTGGAAGTATCCCACTGGGCTGCAGAAAGACTCGCATTTACATAAAGAACTGTTGCAGTTTTTTAACAGGCAAGACTGTGAATTATTATAAATATTAATTACAGATAATAACAGGAAAATGTCTTTATTGTTAAGAGATATTAACCAGTTGGACTCTAGTATAAAAAGCAATCTTTTATTTGATGAAAAAAGAAATTATTTTAATGTTGTGTTTAACAATGTTAATATTGAGCTTATTGAATTGAAAAATAGGAAAGAGAGAAAGTTGTTGAGGGACAAAATGGATTATGAAGAAGGGAAAGCTTACCCAGAACCACAGAGGGGGCAACAAAGTTAAATTAGGGATAATATTAACTCACAAACAGGAGGGCATGACATTGAAGTATATGAACAGGATATTATTAATGCTGAATCCCCTTTAGAGCAACCTACCCTACGGAGATCGGAGAGAGTAAGGAACCAGAGGCAGGATTATTACAAGTATGGGAACAACTTTCGGGAATCCCCACGGAGGGGGAAATGGGGTTCATATCGGAGATAAATAATGTTTGTGATACTACCAACAGTAATAAATGTATTATTGTTCTTAATGAAATTGGTGACTTTAGCATTTACAACTATAGCCAGGTCCCAATAAACACTGAGTGGGCTGACTTACTTTCCAAGGGGATGAACTTTGTACCAGAAAGGAAAGGATGTATTGTTGACACTATTTTACAGTTGAAGCGTTTTATTAGGAAAATAAATTCAGCTTTATTCTTGCCTAATTCTAACACTGTGACAAATTCTTTAGTCCTTCGGAGGCCTAGTACATTCTTTCCTCCGACACACCCTTTAGTACAACTTTTTGAAGGTTTATGTGAAGCTGAAATTAGAACATTATTAGACAAGAGAAACAATGTTATTGGCATACAAAATCTTAATAGTACAGAAGCAACGCTACTTAAAGAAATTCTTGAGCAGCGTGACATTAGAATAATGAAGCCAGATAAGGGTGGGGGTTTGGTTATGATGAATCTGGATGATTACAATAGCAAAAGGTTTGAATTGCTTTATAGTAAAGTCTACTTGGAGGTCTCAAGTAATTAAATGAATTTGGCTTATCATAATATTGATTTGGATTTGGAACAATTGTTACTTAATGGCAAATTACTTTAGAGACTTATGAATTTTTAGTGACTAAACACCTCAAAATTCAAAAAATTTTTGGTATACCAAAAATACATAAATCTATCCCCAATCCACCATTGCGACCAATTGTGGACGCTAAGGCTTCAAAAACTTTTAGTATTACCAAATTCATTGACAGTAAAGTTAAAAATGTTCTTGATAGTCGCACTTCAGTGATAAAGGACTCATGGGACTTTCTCAGGAAAATTGAACAAGGTATGTTTGACAAGAACCTTATTCTGGCTACTATTGATGTATGTGACTTATTCTCGGTTATTCCATACCAGTTAGGTTTAGAGTGGTTTTATGATTTTTTATGTGCTAATACTGCATTTAATCATGAAACTATACTAACAATTTGGACATGTATGGAAATTGTATTGGAAAACAATTTTCTTACTTTTGAGGGGCATTTGTTTAAATAAAGGCAAGGAGTTGCAATGGTTGCGTGCTGTGCTCCAGTTTTTGCTAATATTGTGTTAGCACACTGGGAGGACCTATTTGTTTTCAATTCCGAGTTTAGGACATCATGGGTATTTTATGGGCGATACCTAGATAATATTGTCCTTTTCTGGAATGGCAGTGAAAATGACCTGAACAGGTTTTTCACTTTTATTAATGGTACAACCAGTTTTCTGAGATTCACTATTAATAAAGAATTAGACTACGTCAATTATTTTGATGTTACCATTAGGAAAGACTATAGTAACAACTGTTTTACCTCCCAGCTATATAGGAAATCAGCTTATTCTAACTCTTTACTGCATTTTGCAAGTGGGCACCCATTGCACCAAAAGAAGGCCCTTGTAAAAGGTCAATATGTGAGATTGGCCAGGATGGTCTCTGACCTTGAATTTAAAACGGAATGTGAAACAATGAAAATCATGTTTTTAAGGAGAGGTTACCCTAAGACCTTTGTCACTGATATCTCTAATGAAGTTAAAAATAAGAGGATTAGTGGCCACTTTTTCTCTTTATTAGCCCAGGCTAATATTAGTAGTCAGGATGGTAGAAAAAGTAGACCTTTGGGTTTCAGAAGTGCACTTGCCCTTACATTTACTTCCAACTTTTATGACAGTAGGAATATTATTTTAAAATATTGGAAAATTTTTCATATTTATCTGGACGTGCAGGAAAAAGTAGGCACCAAACCCATTGTTGTATATAAGAAGGCTACTTCATTTAAAGGGCTCTTACAAAGGAATAAATATAATTTAGAGCAGGGTGGCACTTTTAAATATGGAAGATGTTCCCAATGTCCCTATATCATGGATACCACTAAAATTAAATTAAAAAAACTTTGGATGTTTAACCACTATGAAGAAATTCTATTACTATAGTAAAGGTGTGGTTTACATAGCAGTCTGTGAACTTTGTGAAAGTTACTATGTGGGGAAAACTAGAAATGCACTTATGTTAAGAATTTATCAGCATCTATATGATATTAAGCATAAAAATGAGAAAAATGCACTTTATAAACATATTAGTAGTAAGCCTAATCATTCTTTTAGATTTTTTATATTAGAACAGGTTGATTTGGGACCACGGGGGAGGCCAGTGGATGATTACCTGGAGTTTATGGAATTAAAGTGGCAAATTAAATTAAATGCCTATCATCCTCCAGGGTTGAATGATATAATTTCTATGTCCTCTGTGTTGAGATTGAAATCTATGTTTATGTTATGAAATGGTGCAGAAACATCTTTTATTAACATCTTTTATTAACAATATTATTCTGTTTTATTAGCGTTTTCACATATATTTGTAGTTATGTATTTTTTCATAGTATCAATATTTTCTATACTGGTTTTTTGAACATGTATATGTAAATTTGTTGCATATATATTTTTAACAATAAGGATGATGTGATGTAATGCCTTCTAGATGATTGGCCAGGACTATTATTTAAACCATGTTGGTTAATATTGTTTTATTCTGATGAAGTCATCTATCTGACGAAAGCGCTAAAGTAAAGTCTAATTTTCAATACCTTTGGTGTTGTTTCTGCTTACAGCATCCTGCAGGAAGGTTTGTCTAAAATAATAACTGGTATCACAATCATGGACGGAAACTAAATGCTAAAAAATCATCTTCCCCAGGGAAATATCACATTGACAATATGACTGTAAGAGTTGACCCAGTTGTTCAAGATTTAGGAACATATGTGGACAGTACATAACTTTTGACCAAAGTGTCTATTGTTGTAAGAACGGCCTTCTATATTGCACAGCTTATAAATAAAGGGATTGTGTCGAGATCTAAGCCTGTCATTGTCGTCCCTAACTCAGCCCTTATTAGGGCAGTCATTGAATATAATTCTCCCTTTGACATGTATTTGTCCAGATATATGTAACAAGTGGAACGCCCACAGAGATACCCAACTAAAATAATACAAAGCCTACCTAGACAACATGTCTAACATGCACTGACTCAAGACCCGGTCACCCTACTCAGTATTCCACAGACTGCCTCTGCCTGGCATACAATACATCTTCTGACCCATTAATGATAAATTTATGGCAGATCAGCAAGTCAAATGTCATGAGAAATACTCGGTCTAGTGATCTAAACCTCTTCTGCAACATGAACAGCATGGTTTGGAGGGACAGGTTTATCTCGCAGAGGATACTGTTGCTGTGGGACAGACTCTCCATCTACATAAAACAAACTTCATCCCTGACCATATTCAAGTGCAACATAGATCTATCAATGGGAATCAGAAAAGCTACCCCAGGACTGCTCGCTGTAGTAATAATGGACAGAGGCAGCTCCTAAATGCTTTATCTCACACATGGGTCCCCACAAATTATCTATGGTATGATCACAGTTATTCTCATTAAGGGTAATTTGTAATTACGGACCATGGGATAGGTCAGACCAATCTCTAACCAAATGGAAAAGATTCTTTTGCGCACAGAAAGGGAAACTGGATAGGCTTAAAATGGACCACAAGGGTGGCTAGCCTAGCACTTACCTATGAACCTACAGGGCACAAGGTTCAGATTCCATCACTACCATAACATCTAGTTTGGTATTGTGAAGGAGTCATGTGACAGTCAACAGTGACTGCAAATTCCCTTTCTGTTAGTACTACAACTAAGGTAAAAATCAATTCTGCACAAGTAAACAATGACATGATTTGCAAGATCTTTGCAACAATCATTGCACACTAAAGGGTAAAAACACACATTCCCATGTTTCTCTTTTCCCACCTGTATGACTTTTTCCTGAATGAATCTGTAACATTTTTCACTCACATAAATGATAAGTAATGTCTCAAACCATTGTCATTTCAGTGAACACCTCTTACCCTCTGCTTACTTTCTTTGGTATAAATGTTATTACACAAGACACCAAACATTCTGCTTTTGTCAAAGCATCATGGAAGATATGTAAACTGCTCCTGGAAAAAAAGTATTATCATTTTAGTACACTAGCCCGGAAATGTCCAGTGACACATATGTCCTCCGACTAACAAGCCAGACTCTGCAAGATACATGCGTGTTTCAGTCTTGTGACTTTATCAACATAGATAGCATTTTTCCCAGTGGAAATGTACACATCTTAGTTGCTGTGTTTTGCCAAAGTCTTTCTGACAGGGTCTATGTATCTGCTATGTGACATTTTTCTTCCTCTTGTCATGTAGTGGAACAAAGGTAAAAACTGTGCTTCCCAGGATCCCAAATTTGGTTTTAATGGGAACCACTTAATAGTAATAGGGCTGAAAGGCTGTTGTGATTAAGCAAAAACATTTAAGTTTGGAGTATAAGTTAAAATTGCACCAACATAGAGTTAATGAAAGAAAATGCAAAAACAAAATACCTAAAAAAAAAAAACAACTGAAATGTAGTTACACAGTATATAATGTCTTGGAGGTAATAGCAGCAGAAAATGCTGCAAGGAACCCTCAGGACTCACATTCATCCAACTGCAAGAGACAAACAAATGCTGTGAGGAAGGCTGGAACAATAACTTTGGAATACTAAGCTGATTACAGGCAGCCAAAGTGTGAGATCTGGAAAATCTTTCCCCTGGATTCAAGGGTATTTGTAGTTATGTGCAGGCAAAGTTATTAATTCAGAAAAACATATAGCCACATCATAGGTTTTCTTAGGAATACAAAAACCTATGATGTGGCACAGGTGTGCACCCCGTTACTCCCTGATACATATTAAAATTAGCAGAATACACTGTTTATTTTTGTTTTTTTTATATCCTGTGAGACATAGCCAAATGATTTATCTTCCTACACACAATCATCCCATTCTGGCTGCAGAGAGTAAGACCCAAGCATTCCTGGGTGAGATAAAAGCCATCTACCCTATTAGTTCCTGCCCAAGAAACCCCATCAGTCTAGTTTTCCCCCAGTGCCAAGAGTCGGGTAATACAGAGTGGGCCAACTTGATGGTCCTGTGGGGTGGCCTACCCTCTCCTGTACAGCACTCTCCTCCTCTTCTGTGGCTGTCCAAGCTCCACTGCGTACTGCCAATACAAGGATTGAACCTCGGCAGACTGAATCCTTATGGTATGTGCCTCTGCACAATGGCAGCAAGGGCTCCTTAAGCTTGTGCTTCTGCTAGGTATCATCCAAGTGGTGAGCCAGAACCACTTTCTTCACTCATGGATGGGTGGTGCACCAACATTGTTTTATCCACAGAGCACTCAAGGAATGCAGTAACAGTACCATAAACAATAGCATTTCCTATAGTTTATTTATTTGAAGGTAATATTCCTTACTCAGCCATATAGTGACCTCTCCTTCTATTCATGGCCCAATCTGACATGACTGTAACATTGAGGCACGAATACTGTTGCCACATTGTGTGAGGAAGAGCTATGCTAAATTACCTTGTAGATTAGCATAACATGCTATACTCCCTAACATATTAATCTTCAGGGTCATATTTGGAGCCTTGTGTTTGAATCATAAGTTGTTACTAAGGGTACAGTAGTCATCTCAGCACAGTCTTATGCAGTGCTGATTGGCATACTTTCCTAATCCTCCCAATGTCAGTAAAAAGACAAATTTGTTATTTATCACCATAGGCAAGAAGTTGCACTCAATTTTAGTACTGGACACAGTCACAGAAACACCTCTCCACAAAGGTAGGAAGATGGCAGAGACAACTGAAGATATCCATCATGTCTGAAGGCAAAGGGAGTTTTATAATATGCAGTCACAAGGAAAGAAAGTAGGCAGAGATGGGAAAGAAATAATTGCCATAAATCAAGATAATTAACAGAGTCAGTAAAGATATTGATAACTTTTGAAGACAAAAGTATGTAAAAACAAAAAGACATAAAATGAGAGCTGAAGGGCCCCAAATTTAGGTAACACAAGGAAGTACTATCATTAGCTGCAGTGGTGGAACAGTGTAACAGTGTTCCTAACTGCCTTCTAACATCAAAGGCAGTAAAAGAATTTGAGAATACTATATTCTGCTGTCAGAAAGAATGGAACAAACTTTTATGTACAAACTGATGGATTTTAACACTCCATTATTTGTTGTTTTATTTGTTACATGCTTAAGACTGTCTTTCAATAATTTAAATGAAAATAAATAAATAAAAATAAATTCAAAGGTTATATCAAATGATTCCTATTTGTCACCAGTCTGTATTTTCACATTTTGTAAACACAGGTGACAGAAAATCATAACTACAATCCCTTTCAAGTCTCATATTATTTACTTACATAGTGTTGGCCACCCAAGTATGTGGTAACTCTTCTTAACCTGACTGAGAGATTTGTTATACAGTCAATATTTAACCCATCTCCTCAAGCAAAAAGGACAACTAAAAGTGAAACCTGACAAACACTAGATATGACATTTATGCAGCTGAATATATGACAAGGTTAAGTTGCCCATCAGCACATGCTCACATCTAACTTCCACAAAGTTTTGCTTTCTTAACACATTTTCAAATTAATTGTGTATGAAACAAAATGTATGTTATGAACAGATTGCTGCTCTGCTAGTGATTAAAACAAAGAAGGAAACGCTGCTGTTTTTCTTGATTCCCTCATGGGCATCCTCTAACAAATTTCTGCTTGGGCATCAGACTGTCTAATCCATCCCTGAGGTGACAGATAGCAACAAAAACAGGCAAACAAGGGTGACACTCGGAAAACCACACGATGTGGAGCTAATACAGATAACTACTTCTCGTAAGCATTACAGAGTACAGTTGCACGTCCTCCTCCATATTCAGCACTGATCTTACCCATTACAGAGTACAGTGGCACCTCCCCCTCCATATTCAGGACTGATCTTACCCGTTACAGAGTACAGTGGTACCTCCCCCTCCATATTCAGCACTGATCTTACCCGTTACAGAGTACAGTGGTACCTCCCCCTCCATATTCAGCACTGATCTTACCCGTTACAGAGTACAGTGGCACCTCCCCCTCCATATTCAGCACTGATCTTACCCGTTACAGAGTACAGTGGCACCTCCCCCTCCATATTCAGCACTGATCTTACCCATTACAGAGTACAGTGGTACCTCCCCCTCCATATTCAGCACTGATCTTACCCATTACAGAGTACAGTGGCAGCTCCCCCTCCATATTCAGCACTAATCTTACCCATTACAGAGTACAGCGCTTCAATTAGTTTGCATCTCACATGACAATTCAACACATTCAAAAAGGCCTAGAGGTTCCTAACCAAAAAGCCTGTGATGTTAAGATCCTTTGTTATCAGGCGAGACTGAATGCCCTATCTACATATTCTTTGTCTTGTAGACTCCTGAGTCTATAAGTGCCTCATTTACTGCACCATCAGAGATGTGGTGGTCCTTGACCTCCTATAGTTCAGTAAGACAAAAGCTCGGCTGACACTAGAACCAGAGACCTAAACCTTCATCAGCAAATAATAAATAATAAATTATGTTAGTTAGCTAAATTATCTGCTAATAGTAATATTTCTCACCTTTAAAGTTGTTTGCTAACACTGATACACACACACACACACACACACACACACACACACACACACACACACACACACACACACACACACACACACACACACACACACACACACACACACACACACACACACACACACACACACACACACAGTGTGACAATATATGCCTGCTCAGCCATGGTCTGAGGTATATAGATAAAGCGTCATCAGCCACAGTTCCAAGGTGTAACCAGCATCACCTAAAACATGTAACTGTGGATGTGGTTAGGAGTGGCCTACTACCTACATTCATGGAACCAGCATATCAATGACTCAATGAGTGGCAATATGTGCCCCTACCAACAAGATAAGTCTGCAGAAAGTCACGTGGTTACAGAACTTGGGAAAACAGGCCATATTGTAGAATGTAGAAAGTCCGCTGCCCATGGAAACAAAATATGCTCCTACATGTGTTGCAATATTACATCAAGGAAATGGTGTAGAATCTGTGAGACCAGCATCTTTGAAACTCCCAGTGTGCCTCCTGACACTGAAAGATCCCTCTTGCAAAGATGGTTAATGTACACAAACCTTGTGCCAGTTGGGATATGCAGCCCATGTATTCTCTTGATTCTGTGTGGGGAAAGCACGTCTACCAACTCCTGCATGGTGTCTCTATCCAGTGTCCACACAGTTAGCAAGTGACTATGTTCCTATTGTGCAAGTGATATATATTAGCCACTACTGGGCTTGCTACAACATGGGGGATAATGACACATAACATCACAGACAATGGCTCAGAAGGTGACAACTAACACACTGACACATATTCTCCAAAGAACACTGATACCACTGCTAACATCACAGGATGAGCAATATACACTGTAAAATCCTGGTGCTCAGAATAGTTGATTGCCTTGTGTGATGACCGACCACTGGACCAGTAATCAAGCAGTCTTGATCCTCACCACTGGCAATAGTAAGGGACATTCACTGTGAAGATAACAACAGGTACACACAAAGTATTTACAGATTCAGCTGTCTGCATCAAGTACAATTTCCCTTAAGAGCACACAGGCACCACAGTCATTCCGGGGCTGGTTTATTTATTTATTTACTTATTGCAGTTTGCTTACCAGTATGGTCCATTGGGCCATGAGGAGCCCATTTTCAATGGAGTCCTGGGTAAACAAGCTCCATTAATGCAAGTAATCAAGTACAAAAATTACAAACATAATAGCAGTTACAAAGTATACAAAATACTTGAGGGTTTCTCCCTCTTTCTCCAGATCCCCAATAAGATTCACCACTGGCACAGCTATATAGTTGAGATCACAGCTAAGTGACCAAGCCAATACCTACCAGCACCCTCTCTGTCCAAACAGTGCTTTGTGTCTCTGCCCAAGTAGCTGACACACACACACACACTCTTTGAGGTTTGATTTACACAATTCCAGATAGCTGTGCTGGCAGTATCCCCCTTTGTCACACCTTGGCTCATCACATTAATTTTATATATTACCGAATTGCACCTCCATGTTTGATTTTGTCGGAAGCTGGCACAGGTTTACTAGCTATGCCCCCTTCTTCCCTGACTATAAGGTAGTTACCACTGCCACCAGTCAACTCCTTATCAGCTAATTTAAGGTCCATAACAAAGGGTGTCCAATCTTACTGTGCAGTATTAATATTATCACCAAATAAATATGCAAGTACTCTCAAAACTTAAGTATCTCTAGCCAGATAAGCCACAATGAAAGGTATAAATATATTTAATAATAAATAATAAAAGAAAATAATAAAAAAACTCAATACTAAATATATATTTACAGTGACGTCAGAGTTCAAAACCACAGGAAATATTTAAAACAATATTGCAGAACAGTCTCAAATAAAGAAACATATCTAAACTAAGCTTCACTATAGTCCTGACTGGATCTAAGAGAATTACTATCCCCTAGTCAACTTATTTAATTGGAGCAAGGCAGATTTGTGGTGAATGGTTCTTGTCAGGTCCAAGACAGAATACAGAATGTCCTGTCTCTCTATGAGACTTTTTAAATTAATATCTTAAATATTACTGCTGGGATAGCTTGCATAATGATATAATTTTGTGCCATCTGACTCTATCCCAGGTGCAACCCCCACTGCTGGATCTGGCAGTATTTAGCATCTACCTGTGAAAATATATAGACCTCAGATCTTTGGTAGATGATGGAAGTAATAAAACAATTACATTGCTTCATACTTTCAAAGGTAATAATTAGTTCACTCCGAAGACAATACAGAAAGTTTCTCAGTACAGATGCTGTGTCTAGCTGCATTGAAGACTGAAAGATACCATCTTTTATTGAGTAGCCATAAAGTAATTTAACTTCAGTTATTTTTCTGAAATTAACCTCCTGTATTCCATTTTCCACTATTAACATGTATACAATTAAACAGTTACAATAGTGCATGTACATTTCTGTTCTCTTCCAGCAGGGCACATTGTGGTTGCATTTCCACTTTATAAAATACCTTTTTAACACACATGTCTGTACAGACCGGTTTGATGCACACATGACATACAGTTGTAACACAAGCATCTTATATAAATCATGTTGATATTTACAAATAACATATAATTATTTAAAAAATTCCAGATAGCTGTGCTGGCAGTATCCCCCTTTGTCACACCTTGGCTCATCACATTAATTTTATATATTACCGAATTGCACCTCCATGTTTGATTTTGTCATTTGCATATCTGATGGCTTATATTAGCATAGTGACTCTCATCTGCATGATATTATGCAGTCATTAGCATGCAGTGCATACTGTTCATGTTGTCCAGTAGTGCGATAAAGCTCTATGTGTCTCTGAATTGTCCCCTCTCTGCATGTCATCACTCACTACAGTATTTCATATAATACAATGTGTTATTTGTTTCGGAATACTTATTAAGACTATAATGGCAAAAAAGAGATTGACCTCAACTTAGAAATACAATACAGTATAAAAGTTTAGGAAGAGTCATGAAAGGGGATACTGCCAGCCCAGATATCTGGAATTTTGTAAATAATTATATATAATTTGTGAATATCAACATGATTCATATAAGATGCTTGTGTTACAAATCTATTAGAACTGTATGTCGTGTATATCAAACTTGTTTGTACAGACATGTGTATTGAAAAACATTTTTGCAAGGTGCTTGAAATGTAACCACAGCATGCCCTACTGGAAAAGAGCAGAAATGTACATGCACTATTGTAAATGTTTAAATGTATATATTTAAACAGTGGAAACTGGAACACAGGAAGTTAACCCGAGTCTAGTAAATTTTAGAAAGGTAGCTGAAATTAAATTGCTTTATGGCAGCAAGGCGACACAATGCCTCGGCTGAGAAATTTTCTGTATTGCCTTGGACGTGTCTTATTGTTTTATGACCTCCACCATTTGCCTAAGATCTGAGGTCTATGTATTTTCACAGGTAGATGCTAAATACTGCCAGATTCCAGCAGTGGGGCTTTTCACCTGGGATAGAGTCAGATGACAAGACATGATGTCATTCTGTAAGCTATCCCAGCAGTAATATTTGAGATATTAATTTAAGAAGTCTCTTAGAGAGAGACAGCATTTTGTATTCTGTCGCGAAGCTGACAAGATCCATTCACCACACCTCTGCCTTGATCTGAGTAAGTCAGTCTTGGGAACAGTATAATTCTCTTAGAAATAGTCAGGAATATAGCAAAACTATAAATGCTAAATGGGTAAACAAACATTATTTATGTGGAATATGTCATTGTTATCTACATAGCTCACTTTATACTTTATACTTTATTGTGTTTATTTTTAGTATCTTTTTTGATTTCTATTTCAGTATTTTTAAATTATTATTAATCTTCCTTCTGTAAACTATAAATCTTATGGTACGAGCCCAAGTATAAAAATTTCTTGCAGTGACACTCACTTTTTCCTCTGTGTTGATCTGTATGACAATAACGTTTACTTTGACTTTGAGTTTACTTTGATTTTGACTTTGACTTAGTTTAAATATATTTCGTTATTTATTTGAGACTGCCCTGCAATACTGTTTTAAATATTTCCTGTGATTTTGAACTCTAATATCTCTGTGATTATATACTGAGTATTTTCTTGTTCTTTTATTATTTATTATTAAATATATTTAAACCTTTCATTATGACTGATCTGTCTAGAGATATTTAATGTCTACGAGTACTTGCATATTTATTTTGTGAAACTGTGGGCCACTCCTAACAGCTTTGCTCTTGGTCAAACTACCATTTTTATCAACAGTAACACTACACAGTAAGACTGGACACCCTTTGTTAAGGACCTTAAAATAACTGTTAAAGGGTTCTGGTGACAGTGATAACTACCTTATAATCTGGGCAGAACTGAGCATAGCTAGTACACCTGTGTCAGCCTTTCCCAGGTGTGCATGTGTGTAAAACAAATCTCCAAGAGTGCGTGTGTGTCTCAGCTACTTGGGCAGGGACACGAAGCACTGGCTAGACAAAGAGAGTGTTGGAGGACTTGTCTTGGGACCCAGGCTAAGGACTCAACTCTATAGTTGTGCTAGTGGGGAGTCTTATTGGGTATATGAGAAAGAGGAGAAATCATCCCTGGACTGATTGTGGTCTCTGTGTGCTCTTAAAGGAAATTGCACTTCATGCAGACAGCTGCATCTGGTAATACTGTGTGTGTACCTTGTCATCCTCCCAGTGTACATCCCCTACTGGTGCCAGTGGTGAGGATTGAGGCTACTTGATTACTGGTCCAGTGGTAAAGCATCAAATTTATTGGCTGGCAGTGGTGGAATATCCACATATTGGGATTCAGTGGTGTGGATATTGAATTCCTGTAGCCTGTAAACGGAGATCACTAAAGAAGGCATCTGTATTCTCAAGCAGCCACACAGTGAACATTCAGAGTTCTGCATCACAATAGTTTAATTTATTTTTTGTTGGCTTAGTTAGTCAGGGAGAGCAGGTAAGGATGTCAGCAGAGGAGTATGGCAAGCTGACAAGGAGTCAGTTGGCTGAGTTGTGCCAAGACAAAGGACTGGTGCATGCTAACCTGACTAAAGCAGAAATGATCGCAGCCTTAACCACAGCTGCATCACAGACCAGCAACCAGGACAACCAGAATAACCTTGGGGATGTACAACTCTCAGAAAATGGACAGTTCAACTTTACCTTAGAGGACTTAAAAATCCATCTGGAGTTAAAGAGATTTGAACTGGAGGTCAAACATTTGGAAGTAGAATCAACAGAGAGACTGTGGCATTTGGAGGCTGAAGAAAAGGAGAAATAGAAACAAATGGAATTAAAATCAGCAGAAAGACTGAAACATCTGGAAGATGAGGAAAACGAAAGGCAGAGGCAACATGAAAAGGAGATGCTGACTCTTCGCCAGGGTCATGGAGGTAACGGGGAAGGGAGTAACTGAACCCCAGAAGAAACAAAGGTCAGTAAATTTCTTCCACAATTTACAGAGGGGGATCATTTTGATAGTTTTATTCATATGTTTGAAAAGGTATGTAAACAGTAATATGTTGACCAAGGACTCTGGGTATGGTTCCTGACCCCCTTACTCCATGGTAAACTTGTATATGCTATTTCTAAATTGTCTGATACTGATTGCTTAAATTATAATACTGTTAAAAATTGTTTATCAGAGTGCTTTAAGTTAACACTTGAAGCTTATAGGAAATAGTTTCATGAGCATAGATGCAAGGCAGATGAAAGTGTGTGTGTGTGTGTGTGTGTGTGTGTGTGTGTGTGTGTGTGTGTGTGTGTGTGTGTGTGTGTGTGTGTGTGTATGTGTGTGTGTGCCTGTGTGTGAATATATTGCTGAGTTAAGCACTCATTTTCATAGATGGGAGAGTGGGTGTCAGTTTACCACTTTTGAAGGGCTGGCAGACCTTTTGGTGAGGGAACAAGCCCTTCACACTTTTCCTGAGGACATGACAATCTGGTTGGCAGACAGGGAATGTAGTACCACAGATGAGTTGGGGCAAAAGGGAAACCTATACCTAGCAAGCAGGGCCTCCCTGCAAAAGAAAGAGATATCCAGTGCTGCACATGGGTCTAAGGGAACCCATGATGGGCAGCATAAACTGCCCCCCAACAGAGTCCGCCAGTAAGAGGAGAAGACAGTAGTTTATGTCCATGGCCATGATCAAGGGTTAAGTGATTTAAATGTAACCAGTGGGGCCATGTAGCATATTGCTGTCCATAGAAGCAAGATGGGGAACAAAAGGTGGGAGAGCCAGTAAGTGGGAATGAGAGAATGCCAGTGGTAAGTTGTCTGCTGACAGCAAGGGTACCAAACTACCACAAGAGGTTATATCCCATCTTAATAGATGGAAAACAAGCCACTGCTAAGAGAGACACAGCCTCTGACCTAACAATTGTGAAGCCTGCAATGGTTAAAGAAGAGCACTACATTCCTGGGTAGTCTACTCCATTCAGAGCTTTAGGAGGGACCTCATTCCATATACCTGTGGCTAGAGCTCACCTTGACTGTGAAGGTGGAAAAGGAATCAAGCAAGTATGTATGTCTGAGGATATCCCTGCAGATGTCCGAATAGGGAATGATTTTGATAATACAGTACCTTGCATGAAGTTACATGCAGTCAGACTTGGAGACAAGCATGTGGATCTGGTAGCCTGGGGGGACTCAGACAGACCACAGACTGGAAGCCAGGACTGGTGCAGTGTTTACTTCAGAGAGGGAGCAACCCTGTGGCAGTGATACTGAAGGTGAGCCACAGCTGCTTGTGGGTACTGATGATTCCTTGGACAGAGTGACTACAAGGGAAGAGGTAAGTAGTAGTTGTACCCAGGCTGACAGTGAGGCAATGCTGTCAGAGAATACCAGGCTTCCTGTGGAAGGGGAGCTGGGAAGGGTTACAAAGAGAGAGTTGAGATAGGCTCAGCTCTCAGACCCTACATTACAAAGCCTGAGGGAGGTAGCTTGTGAAGCACCTGATTATCATGAAAAAGGGGAGTCCGTATACCAGGACAAAGGGTAACTGTATAGAGAGTGGACCCCTGAGAGAGGGCTAGAGGGAGAGAGAATACAGCAGTTGGTAGTGCCCAGAGCCTATTGTCTGGCACTTCTAGCCTTAGCCCATGAAATTCCCTTTGCAGGTCATATGGGCATAAAGCGTACAAAGTGACATACTATGCAGAACTTTTATTGGTCTGGGATTTCCAGCAATATAACAGGGTACTGCAGGACCTGTGAGCAGGGTCAAAAGGTAGGCAAGGCAGGAGATAAGGTCAAGGCTCCTTTGATGCCTTTGCCTGTGATTGAGGAGACATTTCAGAGGATATCTATGGATATTGTGGGGCCTCTCAGCACCCCAAGTTCCACAAGGAAGAAGTATATTCTGGTTTTGGTAGATCATGCTACTAAATACCCTGAGGAGGTGGCTCTGTCCTCCACTGAGGCAGAAAAGGTGGCAAATGTTTTTTTAAGCTTTTCTACAGTGTAGGTAATCCTACAAAAGTACTGACTGACAGAGGTGACAATTTCATGTCAAACTTGCTCACTTGTCTGTGGGAGCACTGTGGGGTGAAGCACATAAAGACCACCCCCTACCACTCCTAGACTAATGGTCTTGGGGTAATTAAACTCTACAATAAATACCATGCTATGGGCATTTGCAGGCCAGTTTAAGAGACAGTGGTACAGATATTTGCCCCATCTGTTGTTTCCTTATAGGGAGCTGCCCCACTAATCCTCAGTTTTTTTATCCTTTGAGTTGCTGTATGGGCACAGGGTGAGGGGACCTCTACATTTAATTCGTGATAAGTGGGAGGGTGAGTGTGACTCCCACAAGAAGTCTGCTGTGGCATATGTTCTAAACCTCAGGACAAGGCTCAGGGAACTCATGGGCTTGGCCCAGGAGGACCAGGCAGAAGCCCAATAGCATAAATAGGTCTGCATGACAAGAATACTTAAGCTAGAGAGTATGCTGTGGGGCAGCAGGTTATCGTTCTCATTCCTGTCAGACACAACAAGCTGCAGGCAGCTTGGGAGGGACCCTTCAAAGTGGTAAGGAAGGTCAGTGATGTTAACTATATGGTAGAACTGCTAGGCAGGAGGCAGGGGCACAAATTGTACCATGTTAACATGATAAAACCTTACCATCATAGAGAAGCCCTTGTGCTGAGTATTTGCAGTGGATGGCGGGAGAAGTCTGAGGGGGATCTAGTGACTGATCTCCTCAGTCAGACTCAGGCTAACACCTCAGTGGAAGGGGTAACAATGTCCCAGCAGCTATCCCCTACCCAGGTTTGATAAATCTGAGCAGTGTTACAAGAGTTTGGGGGCATGTTCACTGAGAAACCAGGGTGCACCCACCTGGTGCAGCACCATGTGGATACAGGACCCCAAATGCCTATTAAGCAGGCCCCTTATTGGGTGCCTGATAGTCAAAGAGACTCTGAGGAAGGTGAGGCAGGAAATTTTGGAACTGGGAGTAATCCAGGAGTCTAGCAGTCCCGGGGCCTCCCCAGTGGTGCTGGTACCAAAGAAGAATGGTAGCACCAGGTTCTGTGTGGACTACAGGAAATTAAATATTCACACAGAGTCAGATGCTTACTTCATGCCCAGAACAGATGAATCCCTAGAGCAGCTGGGTGGGAATAAGTATCTCACCACTATTGATCATACCAAGTGCTACTGGCAGGTGCCCTTGACTCCCAATACCAGAAAAAAGTCAGTGTTTGTGACTCCTTTCGGCTTGTATGAGTTCAAGATGATGCCTTTTGGGATGAAAAATGCCTCAGTGACTTTCCAGAGGCTGGTAGATCATATCCTAGCAGGAGCTGGCAATATTGTCCTTACTTACCTGGATGATATTGCCATCTACAGCCATTCCTGACAAGAGCGCTTTCAGCATGTCAGGGAGGTGCTGGGCGGACTACAAAGGGCAGGATTGACCAGTAAGAACAGTAAATGTCAGGTGGGTATGGCAAAGGTCTCCTACATGGGCTATAGAGTGGGGAGTGGTAAGATCAGACCAGAACCTGCCAAAGTGGAAGCCATTCAGGCACGGCCTGCTCCTCTTACCAAAAGTCAGGTGAAGGCATTCTTAGGAACAGCAGGGTACTTCAGAAAGTTTGTCCCCAATTATAGTACCATAGCTCCTCCTCTCACAGACCTGACAAGGAAAAACAGGCCAGATAAGCTAGTGTGGACCCTAGCATGTGAGCAGGCATTCCAGAAGCTTAAAGGAGCTTTCGGTGAACCCCCTATGTTAGCCAGTCCAGATTACAGCAAAACATTTGCTGTGCTGGTGGATGCTTCAAACCAAGGGGTGGTTTTGTACTCAGCCAGGTTTCCTCAGAGGGAGAACAGCACCCAGTGGTGTATCTCAGCAATAGGCTCCAACCCATGGAGGAATGATATGCAGCTGTAGAAAAGGAATGTATGGCCATAGTGTGGGCACTGCAGAAACTTCTGCCTTATCTGTATAGAAGGAAATTCACTGTAGTTACAGTCCACAATCTCTTAACATGGCTAGATCGAGCCAGCCAACAAAATACCAAGTTACTAAGGTGGAGCCTAGGGTCAGGCATATGATATGGCAGTGCAGCACTGCAGTGGGGTTAGCAATGCCAACGCAAATGCGCTCTCAAGACAAAGAATGGGGTAAGGTATTCCCAGATTGTCTCATCCCCCTCAAGCAACATTTTTCAGGGGTCACTTAAAAAACTAACTTGAGTCTTGGGGGGGGGTGTCATGAAAGGAGATACTGCCAGCCCAGCTATGGGGAATTTTGTAAATAATTATACGTCATTTGTGAATATCAACACGATTCATATAAGATGCTTGTGTTACAACTGTACGAGAACTGTATGCCATGTGTATATCAAACTTGTTTGCACAAGCATGTGTGTTGAAAAATGTTTTTCCAAAGTGCTTGAAATGTAACCACAGCATGCCCTACTGGAAAAGAGCCAACATTTACATGCACTATTGTAACTGTTTAGATGTATACATTTTAACAGAGGAAACTGGAACACAGGAAGTTAACCACAGTCTAGTAAATTTTAGAAAAATAGCTGCAATTAAATTACTTTATGGCAGCAATGAGACACAATGTCTGTGCTGAGAAGTTTTCTGCATTGTCATGGAAGTGTTTTATTGTTTTATGACTTCCACCACTTGCCTAAAATCTGAGGTCTATGTATTTTCAAAGGTAGATGCTAAATACTGCCAGATTCCAGCAGTGGGGATTTTCACCTGGGATAGAGTCAGGTGACAATAAATGATGTCATTCTGTAAGCTATCCTAGCAGTAATATTTGAGATATTAATTGAATAATTCCCTTAGAGAGAGACAGCATTCTGTGTTCTGTCTTGGACCTGACAAGATCAATCCACCACACCTCTGCCTTGCTCTGAGTCAATAAGTCTAGGGAACAGTATAATTCTCTTAGATATAGTCAGGAATATAGCAACACATAGTTTAGATATTTTTCTTTATTTATTTGAGACTGTCCTGCAATGTTGTTTTAAATATTTCCTGTGATTTTGAACTCTGATGTCACTTTGATTATATACTGTGTATTTTCTTGTTCTTTTTATATTTATTATTAAATATATTTAAACCTTTCACTGTGGCTGATCTGTTCTAGAGATATTTACTTTTTGAGAGTACTTTCATATTTATTTGGTGACACTGTGGGCTACTCCTAATAGTTTGACCAAGAGCAAGGCTACCATTTGTATTAATAGTAACATTACACAGTAAGACTGGACACCCTTTGTTAAGGGCCTTAAACTAGCTGATAAGGGGTACTGGTGGGAGCGATAACTACCTTATAGTCTGGGCAAAAGGGGACATAGCTAGTAAGACTGTGCCAGCCTTTGCCAAGGGCGCATGTGTGTAAAACAAATCTCCAAGAGTGTGTGTGTGTGTGTGTGTGTGTGTGTCAGCCAGGTGCATCTGGTAATATTGTGTGTGTATCTTGTCATTCTCCCAGTGTACATCCCCCCACTGGTGCCAGTGGTGAGGATTGAGGCTCCTTGATTACTGGTCCACTGGTGGGGTGTCACAGGAAGTATGTTTTAGAAATAAGTGGGAACTCAGAATGAGTCAAACGTCATCAAATAACATTCACTGAATTTATTGACTAATGCCCTAAGTTAACCCCTATTAGGAAAAACTGCCAGATGGCAACTTTAACTCAGACTCAATATATTAAACAGTCAAGACTTTTTTTTTTGTCAGCCGCATAGACACATGAGGCCCAAATGTCTTTTCGGGGACAACACAGGAATGCTGCTTAATAAACAGACTTGCACATAATCATATAGTTTGCTAACAGAGCATGAAGATGAAGGCTTCTTACACATGGGTACAGAATAAAGCTTATTAGCAGTGTCTAACCTGAATAAACTGTATTAAAATGAAAAAATAAAAGTAATAAAAAAGAAGGAAATACCACTAAGGAATTAAAAAGCATAAAACACAGCTTTATGAATACTGTATGAGAATCTTTCAAGTTTTCTTGTGAACAATGGCAGCTAACAAAAGATAAGTTTATGAGATATCAAAGAATATAAAATCAAACTAAAGATAATGTGTCTATGAAATAGTATAATTTGGGGTTTAAATAATGTAAGGCTTACATGTCTCATACAAAAAGCATCCTAGCAATACATTTCTATTTGCTTAACTTTGCTGTTGCTGCGAGATATCTGCTGAGTACCTAGCTTTGTTGTACTTCATGTTTATTCTGATAATTCCAGGTCACATGACTGCTCTTTGTTATCGTTTCTGTCTTTAAATTTTAGTGCAAGCCCAAGCTTGAAAGGATGAGTTGACTGCCTGTTCTCCTTGCTAATTTCAACAGTCTCCTTGTAAGCAGCCTCGGAGGCCTCCAGTGCAGAGGTCTTCTTTTCACTAGTGGCTACATCACTCAAGCAGCGATAACAGTCACCTCTCATTTTCAGGTAGAAGACTTTGCTCTCATACTGGAAGTCATTGCAATTTTTAATTAGAAAAACTTCCAAAAGACTTAGAACATCTCTGCAGGCACCTTCCTACTCCTTCTCAATTTTTTCCCTGTCCTGCCTCACCATCTCTATTTTTTTTTACTCCCATCTGCTGCAGACATCTGTTCAGTGGTACTTATGACTCTCTAAGAGGAATGCCTGGCACCAACTACATTCTTGTATGCCACAGACAACAGGTTTCTGTCTTCATTAGATAATGGCGCATTCATTTTTGTCACTTCTTTCATGGCGGTGGCCATATCATCATATCTCTCCTCCTGCTCGGCTAGCCTGGCTCCCTGAACACACTCTTCCCACCAACCCACCATCTTTAGTCAAGTCAGGAAAGTAGGGACCAATCGCAAACCTCAAATCAAGGACACCCTACAACCAGACTCCCAGCAGCATTGCGAGCCCCGCACAGTTATATTAATACAGCTGACAAGCCGAGGGGGATTTGAAAATTACATTCAAGAAAACAGCCCACAGCAGATGTATCCATTGCTATTAATTACAAACAAAAATGATTATCACAAAATTCTATCACAAGATTAACTAACGGCAAGGCTAGGAAGGAAGACCAGCAATTACTTCACGTCATTGTTTTATTCTCTGCAGATCATGACAGTACTCCTCTATGATACCTTTAGAGACACTGCATGCGTTGTAGTTCAAGACTCGTTTTTAGTGTATGAGACTGTCTTTACCCGCAAGGGGAATGCTGTAGTCAAAATCACAAATTAAAATGCTACATTAACTAACCTATCTTGATAAATGTGTCCAGATATAAAAAATATGCAAATAAATAAACAAACAGGTCTTAATTCAACATTTGCCTGGATAAATACATCTGTAAAATCTGTAAAAATAGGCAGCTTTAGATAGAAGGATAGATAGACAGATTACACACTGACAAATGAATTATACAGGACAATAACACAAAGGACTCTGTCGGGGGCACGCAGCTGTGCTGGTCTAAGTATAAGTAACTGCTATGCATACAACAGAAAGTCTCGAAGGAAATAACCTTACCAAGAGAGCTAACAAAACACAGTCTGGTAGTTCAGCTAATAGAGGGTTTCGTGTATTCTCAATTACCATGCTGCAAAGGCAGCATACTGCCAAGAGAGTTTGTAAGAAGCAGCTGTGCTGGTTAAAACTGAGTTAGTGCCCTCTTTTATCAGGAAGTTTTCCAGAAAACAATGGAAGATTCTATCTCAGATCTTCTTATTTTCTGTAACATTTTATGACAACATTATTTTGTAGAGACAAACCGAATACCAAAAGGTGGTGATTTGTGATTTGGGTGTCATCATGAAAAACGCAAAATTCCTTCAAGATTGTAAAATGGATTACACCTTACTTTTTACACTGAGATTAAGGGGCTATTTATAAAAGGAAGGCATGGATATTCATGCATATAAATCTTTATGCAGCATAGGTGCCATCCTTTTATCTAAAGAATTAGAAACATAGACTCCAAACGCTGTGGCCCTGCTAGAGGATTTACATTAATGTGAAATTTTTGAACAACAATAATGTGTAACAGCATATCAAATGCTATTTTCTGATTGTAATTTTGTTCTTTCCATAATTACAAATTCTAAGCAAGATAATAAATGAGTGAATGAGCTCTTGCAGCCTTTAGATTCATGGCCATTCTGTCCATTTTTGAAGAAGTTACTGTCTGACTTTGTGGAGGAAGGGTGTGTAAATAACTCTGAATAGCTTATGATTTTCTATGCTGGGCAGGTAGGATGCTTTCTGTATATGGTGTGGTTAGGCTTGGTCTGAAGTTGAGAAAGAAAGAGGCACGTTCAAAAGTGGAGGGGTACACTGTTCAAGCAACTGGGGTACACTGTTCAAGCAAGTTCTATGTGTCTCTGAATTGGCCTCTCCCTGAATGTCATCACTCACTGCACCATTTCATGTAATATGATGTGCTATTTGTTTAGGAATACCCATTAAGACTATAATGGCAAAAAAAGGTGGACTGTAACTTAGAAGCACAAGAGAAGCAGTATACAGTTTTGGGAAATGCTTTTTTTGTAAGCCACTGGTCAGTGGCATTAGGATAATATACAGTTAATGTTGCAATGAACACTGTTATTTAGTAGGCTGTCTGACTTATGTTTACGTATGACAGTGACACACATTTTATTTCACTACTCTTGCCACATAATTGTGTTTTCTGTCTACTAATTGACTGACATAATTTAATTAATTTTTTTCTCCCTGCACCTGCTACAAGCTCCTTTTCTTGTTCACAAAACTTTATCAGACCTGTCGTAGCCTCACAGGGCTTAACCCAACCCATATCTGTTTGTTAGTCAGTGAAATGAAATGGTCCAAAGGCTAATGTCAGCTGTAATTTGAGTATGCACTCATAAATTAATATTTTGCTTTGTGAGTTAACATACATTGCTTGCAGCACAGTTATTTGCTCTTCAACACAGAAGCAGAACAGTAAACGTACAATATGCATAAATGAGTCACACATATAGAGTAGTTCTATTATTTATTTAGTAGCTTTATACAGCAAAAACTTGCTGAGTAGCATGATTGCAGGACCTTTGAAAGTCTGTTCTTTTCCAACATATATCATCTGTGAGCCCTTTGCCAAACTGTCAGCCATCATGTAACCTGTGTAACTCTACCAAATATTGCAAAATGCTCTGACATCTCAAGATTTCATAGGATGTTAAGAAGAGGGAATTTGGAATGTCATCTGGGTAACCTCAGGTTGGTAAGCTCATCTGTACTCCTAGTGAACAGTAATGGATGTTAAATCAAACGATTTCATTCAGAAGAGGCTCTTATACTCTATGACTGACCAGATAAAGTGTACAATAAAAGGATGATTAATAACTGGGCGGCACAGTGGTGCAGTGGTTAACGTTGTCACCTCACAGCAAGAGGTTCTCCGGTTCGATTCTCGGCTGGGGTGCCTTCTGTGTGGAGTTTGCATGTTCTCCCTGTGTTCGCGTGGGTTTCCTCCGGGTACTCCGGTTTCCTCCCACATTCCAAAGACATGCATTTGGAGCATTTCTCCCCGGGCCTCCGCTGAAAACAGGATCTGTGGAACCTAGTCGGACATTCCCGGTCAATAAATGTTAAATAAAATAAAAATAAAATGACCTTCACGGATCAGTTATTAATCTCCTTGAATACCATATGCATCGCACTCAGTAAAGACCTTTTTTACCACCCTGGCAACCTACCTAGTGTTTTAATAACAGAATGCATCTTAAGCCTTTCTCTTGTAACAGAATATGTGGCAAGGATCATCTCCTTTGAAAAGGTTACTGTCCTGTGTGGACAGAAACAATCATGACATTACTTATGCACCAGGTATAGGTTGTGTTATAAATAAATGATGCATCTGAAGGAGTGGGGACTGTGCCACTCACTTTGTAATCGTCAGCAAACACAGCAGACACTACTGTTAGCAACCTGTGTATCCAGAAACATGATGCCAAAGAAAACTAAAATAATGAGTGAGCTGCATGACATCACATTGGTAAGTTTTTACCCATGAACAGGACAGTTGTTCTCCAAATTTTTTCTGTTTATTTAGTTGGACATCATTGCAAAACATTTTTTTTGGTCCAGCAGAGAAAATAAGTGCTGTTCCTGAGATTACATACTTTCTGGGTAGGGTGCAGTTTTGAAGGCCATGTAAGGTGAAGGTACCTGACTCCTCATCGAGGGCAGCTGTAATCACCTGAGGAAAGGTAACCAAATTTAGTTATCATGGCCTTCCCATAACAAAGCCACACTAGTTTATACATAGCAGCAGAAGATTACCTGCATCCTTCTGATAAAGGTGCATTACAGGGGTCTCAATAACCACACAGGATATTAATAATGTCTTTCTGAACACAGTGTATTACAGTGGTCTCTATAACCACTCAGATTATTAATAATGTCCTTCTGAACATGAAGCATTACAGGGGACTTGATAACTACACAGGATATTAATAATGTCCTTCTGAACAAGATGTATTACAGGGGTCTCAGTAACTACACAGATTATTAATAACGTACTTCTGAACATGATGTATTACAGGGGTCTCAGTAACCACACAGATTATTAATAATGTTAAGACTGATGGGTCTGTACTTCCCACAGATAACTGCAGATCCTCCTTTATGGACAGGAACCACAATGGTCTACCACAGTTAGAGGACACAGCCTGCAAAGAGACTTTTATTCAATGTGATGTGAGAAACATTACTGGATTGCATTTTATAACACTAAGAAAACTTCCTGACATGTTACAGGGATCCATGGAACTAGTGTTCTTGAGTTTACATGAAGATGTTTGAATTTGATTGGGAGATATAATTGAAGGTGCGCCATCTAAATTTAGTATATTGTCAGATTGGAGATAAATGTATTCAGCTGGATATTGGAGTACATTATTCCATTTATTATTATGACAATGCAATCTTGACAAATACCTCTAGACTTCCTTATGTATCTTATGTATTTGTAGAACATTTTGCAGTAGATAGGGTACTATTATTACATTCCAAAATGATGAAAATACAAATATGGAACCATTCCAAGATTCCAGTGACTGAAAAGAAATAAAAGTGCTGGAAAAGGGGCAGACATGTATACCCCATAGCAGGAGCGACCTTGAGCTGTGTTCCAGGAAGCTGAACTTAAAAATCTTTTTTCTTGAAGGGAGAATGACAATTGTATATGTCAGATAGGATGAGGACAAAGAAATGGTGAACAAAATCATCAACCTTGAGACTTCATGGAAGAAACCAAGTTAGGAGGACATTCACAGAATTCTTACCAAGTCCTGCAAAAGTAAGATTTATAACTTGACCCAGAATGAACTGGCGGCACTAAAAAGTCTAAGCGCTAATAAAAGGAGGAGAGTGATGAAGTCAGTTAAAGGGGGGGGGGGCATCTTCATATACACTTGACATTTTGAAAAAGTTAGAGAAATTATGATTAAGCCAGAAACTGTATTTGTTACCATTGATGTGGAAGTGTTTTACACTGCACTTCCATGTGAATAATGCATTGAGGCAGTCACAAAAGTCATAGGCATAAGGACTTACACCAACCCCAAGGAAATACATGCAATAGGTGAGCTTCTGGACACAGTACTTAAAAACAACTACTTCCATTTTAGCCAGAAATGGTATAGACAAACAAGGGGAATAGCTATGGGAGCATCAATGCCCCCCAAGTCTGGCAAATCTAGCCTTAGCCAAGTGGGAAGAAAATGCCATCTACACCTTTGAGTACTTCCCATATATGAACTGCTGTTATCACTTTATTGATGATATTTTAATCTCATGGAATAGCTCAGTGGAAAAACTTAAGGAATTCTTTGACTACATTGAAAAATCAACAGACTTCCTGAAGTTCCTGTTTTTCACTAACCACTACAGCTTTGAAAAGGTAGAATTTCTGGATCTCACCATTTACAGAAAAGAAAATGATACAATGTTTCATCACTGTTTTTAATTAGCATTATATTCACATAGGCCGACTAATACAGGACCACAAAGGAAAAAAATTAGATAGGTTAGCATTATGGACTTAGAAGCACTTTTGGATTTATACGTAACACTGCTTTTCTGTAACAGAGTTCTCCCATTTCAATTTCCAATGCATTTGTCAGGAATTGTAGTACTAGTAAGCATAAGTTTTAAAACATTCCTGTATTAAGTTATACAAGCTTTTAATACTGGTTTACTTACACTCAGTGTTTAATGTTGCTAAATCTGTTGATTTTTCTTTTTATTTGTCTTAAAATGGAGTCTGTCATTGTACACATATTTACAATTTAGTAGAGTTAACCATATGAATGCACTTAATGCTATTGTGCTGTTTTACACTGATCTGATGAAGTCTCACCTACTTATTGGTAGTCAGGTGAAAGTGATTTGGAGTCCTGTGGTTTTTATTTTGTTATTTTTCCTTACTTGCATCAACAGCAGTAAACTGATGATGTTTCTCAAGACCAAAATGTACCCTTTCCTTTATGTTAGCATAGTCACTCAACCATAATCTTATCTTTAAGTTTATGTAATAAACCTCCCTAGGCTTGGTTTATGTGCCCTGAGGCCATGCTGCCTTCCTGCCCTGATTAGATTCACCACTTCCTATTATTTAGCCCTAGCTTCACACATTTAATGTGTCTCTTTTCAACAGACTCACACATTTGTGGTAACCTTCCTATCATATGCTCAGCTCATGTTAGTTTACAACCTGTAACATCTGCACCGTTTTATTATGTAAGACTATTGCCAATGGACCTATCTTTATTTATACCTAATGCTTCTTAGTTCTGCATTAACAATATGTGAATTATTCTCTACTTATTTCAATTATGGATGGATTAATACCTTGCTTATAATTAATGACCAAGTAAATTCTGTAGACTACCAAGGACTAGACAGTCCATATAGTTGCATACTTTTCCACTCTCCCTACATATTTCTGCAAAGTTTTTTTTTTGCAACAGGCACTAGTATAAGACACACTTACTGTGACTTGCTGATTTCCATGCTGAGAACTGCACTTTGTTGTTTGATAGGGATTAAAAATGTGGCAGCTAGGAATTATGGCATGTTACTGACAACCTCTCATAACGTACCTGTTTCAACAGCACTTAGGTGGAACAAACTAAAGTAAGAGTCAGTTATCTCTTATCTCTTTAACTCTCTTTGGTCGACTGTCATAGAATGCTGCAGTTTCTCTTAGACTAGCACATACAGAACCCTTTCTTGTCTCTCTGAACATATTTATTTTTGATATATCACTAGAAAGTTTAATTCATCCTGTCATAGAAAAAAGGCTCTTATGCTACCTGACATAAAGGATACAAGGTAGGAGCTCCCAGTCCCAGGTTCAGCCAGACTGTCCTGACTAGCTATGATTACTACAGTATAATACATAAGGATTTTAATTTGACTGGTTGTCACATATTTTTACTAAGTGTTGCCCAATCTAAACATGGCAAATAGCATCTACTTAACAAATTACAGATTCCGTGATGTACTATAGTTATACATAGCCAGGGACAAGATTTATAAAGTGTTTGTATTAATTAGGCACTAGCCACATAGGACAGGAATACAACACATAAGCTGTAACCTATCAGCTACCAATAGGAGTAGATATGCAGAACAGGTATGTAAGATGAGACTTATACTATTGTACCTTGGATGAACAACCTATAATATACATTTATGACCCCAGCTCGAGTGCACTGTTAAAGCAGATAAATGCTGTATGTCATGTAAAATGAAGTTAGATCTGACAAACCTCTTTTAAGAGAGAAAGCACTCATCTACTTGTTTTTTAATAAAGAAGTTTTGCTTGGTAAACAAGTTATAAGTGCTTGATTACTCTGAAATATCAACTGTGCTTGCCCACAGTGCATGGTTCATTTTTCCTGATCTTTAGGATTCTCAGCCCGCAGCTTTATTTGCTCACAAGTACTAGTTTTCCCTGTGGTCTGCTGTTTTTTCCTTACAGGGGGAAGATGTCTTACCTCCTTAAGGCTGGAAAACTATTGTCCCTCATTACAAGGATCTGTGTTTTTCTAAATAATAATTCTTTTTATAGATGAGATAAGGCAACTTTTTATAGACTGTTTTTTGCATAAGAAGCCTAATAAAGTAGGTTACAACTGTGATCACATTCCACAGAATCATCTCCCAAACTAAATGAGACTCTTATTTTAAAGGTGCAAATATCTGTGATCTTAAAACAGAGTTGTTAACTCCTTTTCTCATAGATGCTCCATTTTATGCTGCATTTTCTCTGGATTCCAGGTCAAACATCATTTCTGTAGGTGAATGTCGGCTGTTAAAGCTTGACAAGTATGGGATGACTTTCTGGAACTTTCATAGCTTTGGCATACTGTATTTTATTTTCTGTAACCTGAAAGATGAATTGCTTTTTTTTTTCCTTTAGACTATGTGCAAACAGGAGACCATGAGGAGGGCATTTTATTATGCTCCAAAAAAAAAATTCCGACATACATGAGTTGAGTATGAAAATCCTTACCTTAAGGATGTAATGAGTTATCAGTTGTCTTGTAAATGTTAACACATTTATCCAGAAACTACAGTAATTACAACATGCCTATTTTGAAACACTTTATTTAAGGCTGCATGCTCCAAAACATTTAATAAATCACTGAGGTAACAATTTATTTTCAAATACTTGTATAAAGGACTACAGGATCTGACTTTGTTTTAAAAATGTAGTGTATAGGAGCTAGCAAGTTAGGCTGGTGCACGGCAAGAGCACTTGTTAGATCCAAAATCAGAAAAAAAGGCCAGCACCAATGAAGGTTCAAAAGTAGTTTAATAAAACTGAAACTAGACCGGTTTCAGCAGCAAGGCTTTCCTCAGTAGTATAGTCAGCAAAAAGCACTTAGTCATCATCTTATATAATGTTCTTTAAGACATCTATATGACATCACTTCCTGATAAGTCAAAAATGCAAACAAGGCAAAAGTAATTGAAAAATACAATCAGGCAAAAGTAATTGAAAAATACATAGTTCAGTAAACAAAAAAGTTTGCCTGAGTTGCATGCATATCTCCAGATTATAATGAAAAAATCCAAAGAGACACAGTACACTGGTATATCAATGATAATAAACAAACTTAATAAAAAACATACAATAAAGGGTAAATGCCCAAAAATAAACCCGAAACAAAAGTCAGGTTATAAGAATTCTGGTGTTGAATACCAGCCACAGTATCCTAAAATGAGCTGAAATGCAAAACCTAAGCAATGCAACCTGATAAGAAATAAGTACATATACGTAATGCAAGTATTGGTTAATTACAAATTATAATTTATCATTTAATCCAGGAGGAAAAGCCCCCAAGTTTAATGATCCACCTTTTTCCTTTGGTATTTAGGATATCATGCCAACCTGTTTTAAAAGAACGATTCCCTATGATATGATCAATGATGGTGAATGTAAATTTGGCAGTGGGATGTTTGATAACATGTCTATATAGTGCATTAGTTAATCTTCTGTTTCTAATGTCACCAAGGTGTTCAGAGATCCTGACACGAAACTGTCTAGACGTTTGGCCAATATAAAATGCATGACATGTACATGTGGCAAGATAAATAATCCAGTCTGAACTGCAGTTACCAAAAAACTGTATGTCGTATATTTGTCCAGTGTTCCTACTAGTGAAAGAAGTAGTTTTGAAAATATAGTTACAAAAACTGCAATGTCCACATGGATAAATGCCTGAAAGTTTATCTCCAGTAAGTGTTCTTTGAGTTGGAGTGTGATCCATGACCCTGGTTTTTTTATAGTGTGAAAATAAATTCCTAAAGTTTTGCCTTTCCTATAGGAAAAATAACATCGTTCTCCGAGATAATCTTCCAACAATGGATGAGAATTCAATATATTCCAATGAGTATTAATAATATTTACTAAATTGGCACTATTCCTGCCATAAGTGGTGACAAATCTACATACATCTGATTCCTCATTATGAGTTTTAGTATTGTATTGGAGAAGAGAATCCCTGGATTTAGCATTACTAAATTGGACTGCTGACTCAATAGTACGAGCGAAATAACCTCTGGACAAAAATCTCTTGGTTAGATCCATTTGATGACTCTGAAGATCATCCACTGAGGAACAAATCCTTTTCATCCGCACAAACTGTGATTTCGGTATGTTCCGAATAATATGTTTCGGATGAAAACTATCAGCATGTAGAAGGGTATTATATTGTGAGAATTTTCTGTGTACGGACGTTCTAAGAGTGTTATCCTCCTGTCGAATTAAATTGACATCCAAATAACTGATTGCACTCCTATTATATTCCACAGTGAATTCGATACCCCAGATGTTCCCATTCAAATGTTGAATAAATTCCTGGAGGTATTCCTCACCTCCTTTCCATATAAGCCAACAGTCGTCCAGGTATCTTCTCCATATATCAATCTCAGGTAGATATATGTTGTGCAAAGGGTCATATAAAATCATATCTTCCATGTAGCCCATAAAAAGATCAGCATAAATGGGTGCAAAGGATGCACCCATAGCCGCACCCTGTAGTTGCCAATAGCAGTTTTGTTGGAAATAAAAACATTTTTAGTTAGAATGTGTTCAGCCATACACAACAATAAGGTGTTCATCCCTGGGGGGTATAAATTGGTTTTATTTAGCCAGTATTCCAAGGCATTAATACCCCAATGAGGGATGCTGGTATAAAGCGAGGATACATCAAGGGTACACATAAGCCATTCAGGGTCCAATTGAGACTCGGAGACTATCTGCAAAAATTCAGTCGTGTCCTTGATTCTTGCTCTAACACATGTTAACAGTGGTTTCAATTTTTCAGTTAGAAAAACAGACAAGGGTTCAGTGAGTGACCCAATGCCAGATACAATCGGTCTGCCTGGTGGCTGATCAATGGACTTATGAATCTTAGGAAGTAGATAAAGTTGTTGTTTCGTAGGATCCTTAACCGTCAAATGAGTTTTGGTTTTATCAGAGATAATGCCAGATTCTACAGCCTTTTCCAAAAATTCATTAATTTCCAAGGCAAAACCTGGAGTGGGATCAATCTCCATCTTCATGTAATGATGATGGTTGGAAAGTTGTCTAAGACCTTCATTCATATAATACTCAGTATCCATCACCACCACCGCACCCCCTTTGTCGGCAGAAATAATAACAATATCCGTATTATTTCTGAGTTGTGTGAGTGCTATTTGTTCCTTCCTAGACATGTTATGCTTTATAGTGTCAACAGAACCCAAATTGAAGTGTATATCCTTTATAACCGCCTGCTGGAAAACAGCAACATGTTTATCCATGGGAGGGTTAAATGTAGATTTGTGAAATCTAAAATCAGATGATCTATGAGCATTGTCAGTTTGATCTTGTTGTTGAAAAATAATTTCAAGTTAATTTTCCTACAAAAATCCATTGTATCAGAAACCAAAATACTTTCATCAGTGAAAAACCAGGTATGAAACCAAGGCCTTTATTAAGAAGGAATATTGATCATCAGTCAAAATATGACTTGAAATATTTAAAACATTAGTACATGAATGATTTACTTCACTATCGACATGAAGAGCTCTTCTAAGTTTTTGACCTCTGTGTTTCCTTCCTGCCCTGTGTTTTTCCCCTAAAGGGACCTCAGTCCTTGACCCCTTTTAGCATTTGGAGAATCACCAATATTAGGTGTCTCAGTATCAGTAGTCGAAGAATCCTCACCAGAGGTAATAAAGCTAGGCCCAGTCTTTTTAAAATAGACCTTGGTCTTTTTTTGCGTATAAATGAAGCATTCTTGGTACCATGAGCAAACCTCACACCCCTTTGTGAATCAAATTGTTTGCCCCTATCATAGTCTTCCTTATCCCGGGCAAATTTATGCAATTTCTTTTTCTTAAGGTTATTTTCCAAAATAGAGATTTCTTTAGATAATTTGCCAAGACAACCCTGAAAACTAGCCTCATGTTCAAACCGTTTCAGGTTGTTACATGTTTTTTCTACTTCAATAATATTACTCTGTATTGTTCTCTCATAGAAAGAGGCCAAAATATTAACTCTAATCATGGCAGCCTCCTGTTGTGCTTGTTGCCAATCTTTCAACAGAGTTTCATCCGGTGTGCCCACTAGTGTTTGGATTTTACATCTCAATACTCTAGGGGATATATTCTGTATTTGGTAAGCTTTAAACAATTTACTGTGCCAAATGTTTGTTCTAAGCATCTTAATTTGTTTACCTAATTGAAAGAATAAGTTTTCGCAACCGTCAAATGGATCCATGATTACCAAATCCACCTTTTCTGTATGTTCAGTTCCTATGCCAAAAATTTTTAAGTCATCCTTGTCGGAGCATAAACCAGATAACAATTTACTGAGATCCATGACAATAAGTTGCAATGAACCGGAGGAAGAAGATATAAAAAATAAAAATGAACCCTGAAAGGATTCTTTTATTCTTAAGGGTTGAATGGCAAATCACGAATAAGTCCAAAACAGAAAATCACAATCAGAGTCACAAAGAAGTTGAAGCCAGAATAAATGGCAAATGTAACCCTATATATAGGGGAATAATTAACCCTAGCACCTAGGCAAAAATGCTATACAGACCAAAAAGTCAAAGGCCTGTAATGTCTAAAATGCAATGTTCTGAGTAATGCACAACCTACAGTTGTTCAGAGGTGGCTAAATCCATATGGAGTATACCAATATGTAATGAATTTAAGCCAGACACACTTATGCACCTTATTTAAATCAGATAACAATATTAAGAAATCAATAATTGTTCAATACAGTCCTCAGATGAAATTGTTATCAAAGGTATAAATGTACAGATGATTATTGTCAGCACTGTATGCCCAGCAGTTATTCTAAAAGAAGGCCTGAGTGCAACACTGGGCAAACAAAAAGCCCTCAAAATATGTGACCAATATTGACTCAAATGTGAAACAAAACATGAATCAGTAGGAACATAGGAATGAACAGATATAAGCAATAATATTGTATCAACCTAGTGTATATAACAATGGCTAGTTCATCATAATCAAATGAAATAAAATAAAGTTATGCACATATTACAAACTGAGCACCCATACATGAAATGTCCTTGAAAAAATAGCAATGTTGTATTGTGCTACAACAGTACTCAGAAATCCAGTATAAAAAAGAAAACGACTAGGCAAAATTATATGAAATATACACGTGTTCTAAACTAAGAACACATACATGAAAAGTCCTGAAAAAATGGCACTGTTATATTGTGCTACAACAGTTCTCTAAAGTCCAGTATTCAAGAAAAAACGACTTAACAACACCATCCAGACAGTTAAATGATTGTCACAGAAAAATTCTTCATTATGGTAAAGCAATTACCAATGAAAATTGATCCAAAAATAGATGTCAAGAACAGTACCTGGAAAGATGAAGTTTGAAATGTATTAGGACCCTTAAAAAGTTGTTCCAAACAATGTCCCAAAAGGCCAAATTGATCCTCGAAGTCCTGATATGTCCAAAAACAGTATGGAAACCACAACGACCTTGAAAAACAAATCCCAATCCGAAAGATGGTGGAAAAACACTTGCAACCACGTGTAAACGCAAACGATAAACTCAACAGCGTTAATGCATCCAATATACTCACTTGTTAACTTAGATAAACATGATAATCCAACAAAACCAAAAAAGGATGACCAAAAGTCAATCCTTTAAAAAGAAAGCGATGTAGATGCCATGCATCCGAAAATAACGATGTCCAGGATGAAAAATCCTAAGCAATCCACAAAAAAGATGACTACCTGAATGGTAGAACTCCCAAACGCCAACAGCCAGCACAAACGAAAATCAATGTAGTGTATAGGAGCTAGCAAGTTAGGCTGGTGCACGGCAAGAGCACTTGTTAGATCCAAAATCAGAAAAAAAGGCCAGCACCAAGGAAGGTTCAAAAGTAGTTTAATAAAACTGAAACTAGACCGGTTTCAGCAGCAAGGCTTTCCTCAGTAGTATAGTCAGCAAAAAGTAAAAAAAAAGTTTGCCTGAGTTGCATGCATATCTCCAGATTTTTGGGCATTTACCCTTTATTGTATGTTTTTTATTAAGTTTGTTTATTATCATTGATATACCAGTATACTGTGTCTCTTTGGATTTTTTCATTATAATCTGGAGATATGCATGCAACTCAGGCAAACTTTTTTGTTTACTGAACTATGTATTTTTCAATTACTTTTGCCTGATTGTATTTTTCAATTACTTTTGCCTTGTTTGCATTTTTGACTTATCAGGAAGTGATGTCATATAGATGCCTTAAAGAACAGTATATAAGATGATGACTAAGTGCTTTTTGCTGACTATACTACTGAGGAAAGCCTTGCTGCTGAAACCGGTCTAGTGTCAGTTTTATTAAACTACTTTTGAACCTTCCTTGGTGCTGGCCTTTGTTTTAAAAATGCAGGAGCTCTTTTACTATTTTTGCTTCTATTTTTATTAGGGTTTTGTGTGTGTGTGTGTGTGTGTGTGTGTGTGTGTGTGTGTGTGTGTGTGTGTGTGTGTGCGCACTTGCGTGTGAGTGTGTGTTTGAGTGACAATTAAACTGATTTTAGAGTGTACACACTAAAAACACAGTATACAGCAAATTAATGAGGATTACGCTTCTTACTTTTGTAACAGTCTGACGATTTTATGGTGGACTGATTGTTGTTAAACACCCACTTGTTTCTCTGTACTACAGAGAATTATGAATGGCTCACTGATCATAACTTTAGTGTGTAAATTGTCCTGGAAGTGGATTCCAGAGAATTCGTTGAACTCCTTCTGGTAAACATGTACAAATATTGCATACGTGGATATTGTATGTGCAATACTACCTTCCCATGTGGTCTTTGTCATGAACCACAATACAACTCTCTCCTCTTGGTTTCTTAGTACAGGATCAGGTTGTAAAGACAACTTATAGGCATCTTTCTGGCCATGGGAAATTTTCTCACAGTCTATCAATCATATCGATGACACTTATTAAAGAATAAAAAGTTTTATAAGAGCTGCTACTTATTGATTCAGCGCATTCAGCTGATTTAGCTGTCTGTATTTGAAATTCTGAGATTTTTTGACCTTTTATACTGTCATTCATTGCCTCAGATCCCAGTCCATCCTTCTCATTTGAACATTTCATGGTTTTCCTTGAAATCCTGCTTCCTGATACCTGTGTTTTCCTTTTTCTTTCATACATATGCTTTACACATTATGTTTCCATGTCTGATCTTCCATAACGGTACATACATTTTACTTTACTTTTTCCCAGATAACATTCTAATCACAGCAGCACTCTGCAAGCCCTAATCACAGACTATCATTAAGCACCAGTTACACATAGCTGTAGCAGAAGGCTACATATCAAAAAACATCATAATGTGCCTTTGGGGGCAAATTATTAGGGATGGTAGTGGATGATATTCTTAGATTTGACCTGCATATACAAAATTTCAGAAGGAAAAACTCATCAAAAAATAAGGATGCTTTATAGAGCTAAAAGCTTTCTGACCTACGCAACTACAGCTACACTTACCACTACTTATCTCCTCCTTACATTTCTTTATGGCACTCCCATCCTTACCAACTTCAGGCATCACAACAAATAAAACTTGAACAATGCTATTAATAAAGTTGCAAAATTTGTAGCCAATACCATTTGCAGAACCCACCTCTCTATAGCACTAAAAAAACAAAATTGGTTAGAATCATCACCAACCAACATACCCACAGCGTCTTACCACCTATAAAATTATCCAGAACCCATCTGCTTATCCAGTACTAAATAACATTCTACACAATTAAGCTCCTAGTAGGTTATTAAGGTCCAATGTCTGTCCACAAACCTATCAAATCTGCCAAGCATTGCCTGTACTCATACCATGTTGCTAAGGCCTAGACTTCCTTATCTATCTATCCACCAGGTCAATGCCCTCCCCACCCATCCTTCAAAACCTTTTTTAAAGACTTCTTAGCCAACAGATGGCTTTTTTCTTGCTCAACACCAGGATAAATTATACCACTAAATGTGAACAAATATGTATTTATACCTTATATCTCCATACTCTATCTTCTTCGCTCACTTCCTTACTTCTACCAATTTCTCTCTCCTGGCTTTCTCTTTAAATATACCATAAACTTGTTTTTCTCTCACTTTGTATTGCAATTCCTGCTTGTATTATACTAACTCACCTTTAATTTTCTATGAACTGGCTAAAATTTCTCTAACTATTAAATCATTATCATATAATTTGCATCTATTCTTAACCAATATTTTCATATTAAGTCTAATTTAGTATAATTATTTAAACTGTATTTGTTTTTTTGTATTATTTTTTAAAGACTGCAAAATTATTGTTCTTGAAATGTTTGTAATGCTTTCGAGCCTCCACTCAAAATGGGCACTTACCCAGTTGGACTTTCCCAGTAATCAAATGCCAATAACTAACTAAATAAATAAATATGTATGCTGCAATACCATAAACTCTTCTCTCTCCTGGTCATATAATCCAGACTCTGAGAGGCCACAAATACATAGAAAGAAGCCTGTAAACTCCTTTCTCAGTACTCAAATCAGCCTCATATGACCAACTCCTGAGCCGTTCTGGTATGTTCCTAAGTCTAGGCTGATGCTACAATAAAAGGGAATAGTGAATAACCCCCCAGTACTCCTCAAAGAATTCAGAGAGCCCTTTCCTGGCAAGAGGTCATTATTACCATTTGCTTACATCATATAGTTCAGTGCTTCACGATTCCTCATCATGATGCCTTTTTTACCTCATTTCTGTACATTTGTACTTAGCTTATTTTCTTGTTTTTCCTCTTTCTAGGACAGAGACCTGCGACCAGAAGAAATTGAAGGTAAGTGTGAATGTTGATTAACTATTGTCTGCTATCACCTCACTTAAATACAAAAGTATCTGCTCGTTTACTTCACCACTTCCAATGTGATTATGGATAACTCACAGATACAGTATACTGTCATACTTTTCTTTGCAACTAGAAATGTCTGAACAGTTGAAAACATATGAGTGAACTGTTTAACAACATGTCTTCTGTAAGTACTGGACAAACTTTTAGACTCTTGAGGAAGGAGGTAACTTAAATAATCCTCTCAAAAAGAACAAGACTATATACTGCTGAAACAATCTATTATTTATTCACAAAAAAAGTACTTATGGATTCTGTACTAAGAGTACAAATATTTATTATTAAAGGGAAACCTATAAAATGCAATTTTACAGGAATATACTGGCACCATTTTACACTTAAACTGTACATTGTCCCCTTCTCAAGTCTGAAGCAGTTTTGTTAATGCAAATTAATGCCATTGACTTGCATGGTAAGCAAACTGTACAATAGATTAAGAAAAATACTGGCACTGATTTTTTTTCATTTAATTTAATTGTTTTATGTTTGGTGCATCAGGGCATGCCTATTTTCAAAAAACAACATTGTAGAAATTGAGAAAAATTAACCCAACTGAAATAGGACCCCAAAGTCCACCCCCTCCGATCTGATCTGTCTGATTGGATTTGTTGGAATATAGAATAAAAAGCAATCAGAATAACAATACTATTAGATTTGTCACTACATATGGACGTAATGTTAATGTCATCAGGGATATTATTAACTGCAATTGGAAAATTTTATTAGCAAATAATGAACCTAGTGAGGTCCTTACTCCTAGGTGCCAGTTTTCTTATTGGAGGGGGTGGACTTTGGGGTCCTATTTCAGTCACTACAAATATCATGGGGGCATACATTCTTCAAATCAACAATTGGTGCTTATTGGAGATAGATTTTTGGGTTAATTTTCAAGTGGTCATTGCTCTTCTTGTAAATTTATGCTTAAATTAAAACAATTTTGTAGTAAGAACACTAGTAAGGTTTATGATATAACATTGTTTGCTAATTGTGGTATGGACTGGCTGATAAATCTAGCAACTTGCTCTTGCACAGCCTTTTATGTTGGGCAAATGTCTCACCCACTACGTATACGAATGTGTGAACATTTTAGTGATATTCGAAATAAGAGACTATCTAGTGCTCTATATAAACATACTATGGTACACAGTTCGGTAAGATTTAATTTTGTGGTGATAAAATCCAGGGAGATAGGACAAATAAGTTAGGATGGCATGTTCTATTAAATAAAAAAGAAAGGAATTGGATTATAAAGTTAGGTGGGCTATTTCCCCCCTGGACTTAATGACCGTTTATGATTAGTAACAAGCTTGTTTGTGCAATGACTAATTGTTAATTATGTACAATTAACCTAATGTGTGTGTGTATATGTATACATATATATATATATATATATATATATATATATATGTGTGTGTGTGTGTGTGTGTGTATAGGTGTGTATATATATATATATATATATATATATATATATATATATATATATATATATATATATATATATGTGTGTGTGTGTGTGTGTGTGTGTGTGTGTGTATATATATATATATATATATATATATATATATATATATATATATATATATATATATGTGTGTGTGTGTGTGTGTGTGTGTGTGTGTGTATATGTTATTTCCACTCTTTTTTTTGGTACTGGCCTCATTTTTCTTTTAAAGCATAGCCATGCATCCCGACTCTCTAACAAGTTCTCGTATCCTTGGTAAGTGTAAGCATGGGTTTGAAAGATGGACCATTTACAGGCTGCCTATGTCCATTAGAGACACAAGTGCCAAACTGATTCAAAACAATACCACGATTTGCCAAGGTAATGTCTTCAGCTTAGTAAACAAGGATATCGTCAGATATTCTTCTCTAATGCCACCCACAAATAAAAGAAATGACGGAGTCCAAAGTGGTCCTTTGTGGTGTACCCTTATTTCAGCACAAAGAAATATATACTACAAGAGTGTATTTTTTAAATGTTTAGCCTCTTGTTTAAGTATGACCCAATATTTTGAAGGGGTAGTCCAACGTATAACAATCCTAAAGCATTGGTAATAATGCCACTGCAATATGGATCATACAATATTAAAATGTATATTAAAATGTAGTAAACAATTGCATTAAGAAGTATGTCCATATGCACTCCAAAAATACTAGGAAGTTAAAGGGCAAACCTTTGAGATAGACTACTGATATCCATAAATTGTTTAACAAAATAAAGAAAATAATCAATTCATGCAATAAATCTCTATCTCCCTACCTTAAAACACTCCAGTGGGCTAGCAAATATCTTAATTGTAACATTAGGAAGTGAGTATAAACTCAGGGTAGCCACTTCCATCAAAATTAACTAGGTATCCTTCTTCAGCTATTTAGGAAGCTAAGAAGTAACACTTTTCTACAATAATAAAATAAAAAATGCATTACCAAATAGAACAAACTAACATTTTGCTAAAATGATTACTTTCATTCATTTTCTATATCAGACTTTATCCATTTTCTATATCAGACTTCTTCAAACTGAATACATACGTTATCTAAAATATTTTAAATATACTAAACAAATCATATGGCTAGGGAATTAACTCATACAACTGGCTCACAATTGAGACACACACGCTATCAAAGCGCTTGATCCCACATCAACCAGCAGGGTGCCACAGGAGTCAGTGCTGGGTCCTCTACTGTTTGGTATATACTTCTCAGACATTCAGGCCAAAACTAAGGGGCTGTGACTGACCAGGTTTGTGGACAACTGCAAACTGGGTGCAATTATTGAATCCCCAAATGATGTCAGTATACTTCAAGAGGGTCTTACGCAGACCAATGACTGGTGTCTTAGTCACTGTCTCAAACTGAATGCAAATAAATGCATCATCATTCCCTTCGATACAAACAATGTCACTTCACACTATTAAATTAACAACAATACCCAAGACCCTACGTACCTATGAAGTGGTAAGAGATCTGAGGTCACAAGTAGACAGGCTTTCTACATACCACACTTGATTAGCAAAGGCATTGCCTGTAGAGCAAAGGAGGTTATAACTTCTCTATCCTCGTCACTAATCAGGCCCATAATTGAGTATAATTCCCCTTACAGGATGTACCATACAAAGCACCTGCAGCAATTGGAGAGACCTCACAAGTTTCTCAGTAAGAAGATCACAGGATTCCAGTACATGCCAAGTCCCTGTCACTATACTCAGTATCATATAGACTTCTTAAGGGAGACTTATGTCTGGCTTATGGAGCAGTCTCCGACCCAAACCTAATGAATTTGCCGCACATCCATAAATAAAATGGGACTAGAGCTATCAATTCCCAAGGGACCTAAATATGGCCTGCCACTTGAGTAAGACAAGCTGGAGAGACAGATTTGTCTCCCAGCAACTGCCACATCTTTGGAATAGGCTACCAATTCATGTGAAGCAGAGCAACTCTATGACATTGTTCAAAAGGAACCCAGACAGGTAGATGGGACACCATAAATTCTTACTGGGGATAGTGCCCATAACCCTCCTGGACATAGACAGTCATTAATAAATACAGTCATGGGTATTGACTAGACTATCTATGGTATTACATTGGGATGAAACACCTAGACTTAAAATGACCTCTCTGTTGATAACCTAGTAACCTTCTATGATCCTATGAAATACTCAGGCATACTAAGACATAATGTGTGACCTATTTAAACAATAATATTGATTCTAAATTACTTTTGTTTTGTGTTGAAACTATTTCTTTGTATAATTAAATAAAAATTAGAAAGGAGGTACTGGGTTATCCTTCTAGCCAAAAGGAGTGATTACTACTGAACTGCATGGTAATTCAGGTGCCTTATTTAGCTAGTCTCTTAATATCCTAGTGACTGTTTACCTAACATTATCCTATTAACCTATGAACTTATATCTGTATAAATAATGAGTTCAATTGCTTCTGGTTAGTCAATACAAAAAGCCACTGCAACTTTGAATTGATAGTAAGCTCTATAAAGATCTTCAGAGAAGGACACAGCGGAGTACCCCTTCCTAAAGCTATGTTCTGGAAATCATGAAAGAAACTGTTTTACAGGAGGAAATTCCCTCAAAGGGCTTTGGCAGAAGTAATTTTAATATACTGTTTTGTGTCATTTTGCTATCTTCTAGTCTCAGACTGGCATAATTTAAGCATTGTCTCTTATCCAGCATTGCTGTGTGCCTTATTTCAAAAGTATGTAATCTGCTACTAACCATTAAGGGAGGCCAAATGTTACATTTTGTAATTCAGAGTCCATATCTCAGTAAAAGTTAAAGATGCAACCCCACCCAAAAAATATATCGATTAGATATCTGACTAGTTAATAATATACAGCACTCAGTGAATGCCTGTGCCCAACAGTCTGAAGTCACTGGACTTCAGCTGAGGGAACTAGGTTCATATTCTGAAGGAGAACAGTTAACTGTAGGTATTTACCTTCCACATTACTGTCACTTCCATGCAACTTGTACACATACCAACACCCACCCAGACATTTGTGCGAGTGCGCGTTTGCGCGCGTGCACACACACATACACACACACACACACACACACACACACACACACACACTCAGACATAAAACGTGCTCACACACATGCATACACATACAGATAAACACAAACACACACATGCACATCCACAGAAAATCACACACACCCATGTGCACACAAGCATACACACATATACAAACACATGCTGTCACAC